>NW_010197562.1:28899-30509 GCF_000695765.1 Mesitornis unicolor | reverse complement strand
GGTGAAGCCATGTTGACTGCCCCTAATGACAATCCACACTACATCTGGATAACATCCCAACAAGAAGTAAATTAGGATTCTGACAGTCATCAGAGTGTGAATTATAACTCTGAGAAAGTGTGTGGAGCACACCTTTTCAAATAGAGCAAGATATGACCTGGAGGTACGAGATCTCTTATTTTCTTGAATTTATCTGAATGGTGATGAAAGCAAGTTTCAGACCTGTGAACCAACAGGATCTCCTCCTCACTTCCTTCTCTGGCAGGCACATGGACACACCTCTCCACAAGATGGTAACATTTAAGCTGCTCATAGGAGGATGACAGTCTTTCTGGCACTTCAATGTCACAAATAGGACTGAAAATAAGCAATAATATTACTATAATACCATACCAGCACAGCCAACAAATACACTCATCATGCCTAGCTTTTAACTTTCCATTGTAAGAAGATTCATTACTCTCATAGAGGAATATGTAAGAGTGAAAGAAAAATAAAATCTTTAAGTACTTTTTGGGTTGGAACCATACGGTTCTTACATTAAAAAAAACACAATAGCATAATTTTTTGTTTCTTCTCTCACCACTGAAAGTGGCAACACTTAACTACACACACAGGAATGGTGAAATGAAAGGCTGTAGATTACAATGATGGTGAACAGACAGGAAGTGGGTTTGGGAGAGAAGATGACAGTGGAGTGTTACTCGGAGCACTGGAAAGGTATGGGTCTAATTTACGTAAATTTAAGCAAGTGACATATACCAATTTGTAACTGATTTTAATTGACAGGTTTCAGCTGAATGAGTGTATCTACGTATTTTTTTCAATGATCAATGATACTTTGGCTTCATAAACAATTTAATTAGCTTTCAATGCTTTATTTAGGGGGCTACTCAGATGCTTAAACACTTAACACTTCTTATTAATACCCACCAGCCTCAAATCCAGCTCCAGATTATCATTATGACATCCAGACACAAATTTGGAATAATTTTTTTTCTCTGAAAGGAGACTTTCTGCTTACTAGGAAAATGACAGAGTATCTCTATTTCCTATGATGTTTACAAAAACCACATACACTTGGTACTTCTCTCAGAAATCCTAATAAGAATCTATTCATAGAAAGGACAGCAGTGACTTACTCATTCCAAAGCAGTTTGTGAGTGGTCATCTCCTCATCGTAAATCAGTGCTGTTCCTGAAGCCATTGCTACAGACAGAACAAAACAGAAAACCTAAGACACATATTTCAGGCAAGAAGTAAATGTATATTAAAACAAAATATTGTGTCAGCTAGTGAGAATATATGTGCACAGCATATTTGCCTGCATGACAATTTTGCACTTTAGACTTTGTACTTACGGTACAAAATCAAAGAAAACCATTTAGGAGATACCGTGACAAGGCCAAGGAGCAAGGCAGCAGTGCAAAGGCAATGACACAGATCTTAAAACTGGATGCATATCTGGAGGATTCACAATTAGCCCAATTTCAAGACCTTGGTGCAGGTACTTGTGGTGCAGGTGAAGGAGTTGCAGTGTCTCTCCAAGCCCCTCTGGCCCACACTAAGGGCCTTACATAGACTGCCGAGGATCGGAGCACAGGCCTTCT
>NW_010197562.1:28373-28868 GCF_000695765.1 Mesitornis unicolor | reverse complement strand
ATGGCCCGGGTACTCACTTACTTGTCACAGCTGATGTGAACCAGCCACTTGTGAAAATTCAAGCTATAAAGTCACAAAGTACGAAAAATAGGCTTACATGCACCACGGATAAAACTATTAGAGCGATCTGTTGCGTTTCAAACTTTTATCAGTTTTTCAAAAGCCCAAGAGAGACATTTAAGAGAAACAAAGAAACCGATGCGGAAACAGAGAGGCTGAACAGCACAGCGCGCCTCAGGCTGTCTGACCGAAGGCCCCGAGCCGCCGGAGGGCGCGTTAACGTGGGCCACGGGCCCGCTCCTCACCTCCCGTCCGCCGGAGGAGCCCGACAGCCCCCAGGTGCCCTCACACGGAGCCGCCGGAGCCCCACAGCGGGCTGATGGCGACGGCGGCACCCTAGGCCCCAGAGCGGGCCGCGGCAGTCACTGGCTCCCGCAAGCTGCGAGGGCGGGAGGTCGGCGCCCCTCAGCTCCGAGGAGCCGGCTTCGGCCCAGC
>NW_010197562.1:27734-28196 GCF_000695765.1 Mesitornis unicolor | reverse complement strand
GCCTTAGTGTGCATACAAAGAGAAGATTTTGCTCTGCCAGAGCTCTCTGCAGTAGGCCTGACAGTCGGAGTTATGTTTTCATGCCAAGGATAGTTCGACCACACGTATCGGTAAGATTTTAGTATATAACAAATCCAAGAGCAAAAAAAAATCCACAACCCTGGGCTGTATGGTAGCCTCTAATGCAAAGAGAAATGAAATAAAACCTTGAACTAAAATGACTACACCTTCATTTTTGCAGAGAAGAAAAACCTTATCCTCGTCAGGTAGCACCAGACCCCGCACCCCCTCACACCAAGCCCAGGTGCCGGCGCTTCCCCTGCCCCCGTAAGTGGGTCACTGCCTGCGGGCGGCACACGGCCCCGGGGAGCCTCCCTGGAGCCCACCCGCAGCAGCTGCCGTGCGTGACAGCCTGCTTTAAATATTTACCGGTTCTCCTGCAGGGACCAGCACAACTCAGCA
>NW_010197562.1:0-27714 GCF_000695765.1 Mesitornis unicolor | reverse complement strand
GCTTCTGAACAACCTACTTGTTCTTCCTAAGCAGTGACTTCATTATACAATGTGAACTGAATATAGGTTGTTTCAGCTCTTTTTTTCTCAGTTTCTGCTAGTTTTCCAGTTCATGGTAGAAAGTGGTAAGCAGGTGTCCTCGGGAGCACGCATACAAACCTGCACTTATGGAGGACTTACCAGGAACCCAGATCATTACAGATGGGACTTTTAGAAAGCTACTGACCATAAACTTTTCCCATGTTTGTTTCAAGCCAACCATAATAGACACTGTATTACTGAAATAGCTTCTAATTTCTATATTATCAATTACCTGTTCTTTGATCTATTATATATATTTATAAAATTAAAATTAAGTCAAGGTCTGTCCATTTTCATGTGGTCTCTAATGTGAGCGTATGGCACTGACAATCACTAATCACTCCATTTGTTCTCTACAGTCCACTTAGACAACTGGTAACGATTCTGCATTGTCTTTTTTAATGTGTCTGAAAACTAAAAGGTACCTTTCAGTGAGAGAGGCCCATTTTAGATTCCAGTTGAACTGTGTTACATTCAAGATGGTCACACAAGAATAAAAAGTTTCAAAAACTACATTTAGCCTATTCTCTCAGGTGTTACCACTGAGATTATGTCAGCTCTGTCATTGCAAAATAACACCCAGTAACCAAATCTTGTAACTGGGGCCAACCATATCGTGCTTACAGTTACATATTCCTATTTATTCCACTTTGATTCCAGATAAAGTGACCAGCAGAGGGCTGCCTTCTTTTAAAATACTCTAATGGAAGAATATTAGGTGGATTAACGAAACATTAGGCAAGAGAAAGTTTAGGCAACTCGAGAAAATGGCAGAGGGGGCAATACAGAAAAATACATTAAAGGTAATCAGCTGGATTAAAACTGTTTTATGCCAGATTTTGCACATATTACAAAATACCTTTGCAATAACTCAAAGAAACATTTATACATGGTTGACCAAATTCAAACTTGATGTGAATAGTTGCAACACTACAGAAAGTAGGCCTAATAACATTGGGGTTTAAGTTCAACTTATAATACAATTTTAAAGGCAATTAAGACTTTACATTCCACTTATAATACATTCCTATTTACAGGATAGGTTTGGCATGAGAAGTATAATAATCTTTTTACAAATAGTATAAATATTTACAAGCATTTATGGTATCTCCACTTCTGAGTGGCCAAAGTCAGCTGGGAGTCCCTCCTCTGCCACCGATAGACTTGGTTTACTAAAATGATGGTCTCCTCAATATTCCCCACAAGGAGATACACCATGGGGCGATGGGTCGGAGTCATCCTCTGTGTACAGTTTTCATTGATAAGCAGCCACTGTTGTATCATACTCTGAGTTTCATAAGGCAAGAGTGAGCCCTGGGTAATGAATTCCACTTGGCATTCAATGTTGTACTCTGGGTCACCAAATACTGTTCTCTTCTTGGACAGCTTTACTTTCACTGCTAAGGAAAAAAAAAGGAAACATGTTAAGTCACTCCAGTTACTCAAATGCAGAAAGAAATGCTACCAATGGAAGCAGGATGATTCTTTAAAAATACTATCATAATTTATGCTGCTAATCATAATCATAATTTATTTAGAGTATGGTAAGGCCTTCTTGAGCAGCAGTATACATTTAAAAACATTTTTAAAAAAGAAAATAGTAAATATATAGTAAATATATTTTTGGTGGAGTTAGGCAACTAGGAAAAAATATTTTCACAGAAGTGAGCGATGTATTTTTACCATCACCATGTTAATAATTTTTGGGTAATTAGATATTGTAAGTTGTTGGTGTTATTCTCACATCACAAGGCTGCCCAGCTTGTCCAAGCAGTTCTCCTGAAATGCACCTTGTCCATGTTAGGAACCTCTCAGTAAAAATAGCTAGTAATGCTTGCTGATACCACCCTTTTAGACATTCCCTTTTCATTATAGGCATCTACCTAACCCACTTGACTCCACCAAAACTTCTTAACATGACATTTCTCTATATTGCCCAATCTAAAGCCAGCCAAAGTCACCAAGGGTCTCTGCACTGATGTCAAAGGGCTTTGCAGGAAGTTCCTAGGGTAAACTCAAAAGTATTACCTGTCACTCCAGTACAACACCACGAGGTAAGAGTTTATTTTACTGATAGGATTTTCTGTGTCTCTTTTTCAGTAGGTATCATGAAAAACTCATGCACACAAGTAACAAGGACACACCATTCACTAGTAAAACACCAAAGCTTTACTTTGGGTCTAAACACTAATAAAAGGCAAGCCTGCTTATTTGGATGCTTTTGCTAGAAATATCTTCCATAAAGCATGTTGTACTACAATGTAGCCAACTAGACAAGAACAGAAGGGTTATCTGGTTGTAAATTAGATTATTAATAAATCTTTAATGCAAAATAAATCCTCCTTATATTTTGATTAGAAACATCATATTCTGTAAAACAAAGTTAACTCAGCAGCCAAACTCAATCCTTTGAAAACCTAGCAGAAACTGTCACTTACTTTTATCCTAAGTTTAGAGCATTTTAGAAGGAGCATTGCTAGTCTCTTTAATAGCAGCCATGTTAGTAAGGACTTACCAAAGTTACTGCCACAGAAAACTTCAAGAACTCTTTTGTGTGTAAAAAATTCCTCCACTGCTGGGCAGGTCTGGCAGACAGGCTTTGGTAGGACTGGTAAGAAATTACAAAATCTCATCATTATCTTTCAGAATATTTTGTTTTAATTTTCTGCTGTCAAAGCTGTGGCCCACTGTTTAGCCACAGGAATGACACAGAAAATACAGAATTGGTCAGTGATAATGTAAAAGCTACTCACTTCTCTGAAAACATGGCTGGCGATGAAAAGGAGTTTAATTTTCCACGCACGTTCAGTCCTTGTTCAGACTGACAAGTTCAATTATCAGCATCAAATACAGTAACTACTACAGTATTAATTTTAATATGCCTACAATGGGTGGAAAAGACATTAGATGGCTGATTCTGTCAGTGACTCTGGGTGTGGCTGTGCTAGGATTGTAAATATAATAATTTGTGGGTGCTTGCAGCAACTGATTCCTACTGTTCTCTGCAGAAGTTAATAAGCCTGAGTGCATGTGAAGATTGGAACATTAATGTCATGATAACTCAGATTTCCCTAAAGAAAATCAGATAATAAATAATCCCAACTTTTCTAAGCTGGTCTGAGAACCAATTCATTTTATACATAACATTTTTCATGATAAAGGTTATTGATAAGTCTATAAATCACACACAGTGTGCTGTTGTGGGTATGGTACTGCCCAGAGCTGTGCAGGGTGGTAATCTCCTTCGTCCACTATCTAGGTGCAGATTATCTACACTTCATTTTTTTGAGGCAATGCAGTTTTACACCATCTGAGTCCTGTTACAGTTTACACTGCAAGTACTAGCACTTTTCCCTGCCATCTGCAGGAACACGGTGAAGCAGTACAGGTAGACATGGCTCCATTTACAAAATCACAGACTGTCTGGGAATGGTGTCCTTTGTATCTCCTCGATTCCCAGGAACGCAGTGTATGGCCACCCTCCCCCCTGCCACCTCCCAGCTACCTTTGTGCAGGTATTTATGTTCCTTTGTAAGAGATGCCAGGCACATGTCCTCATCCGCAGGGAACCGACCGCAGTCCAGACTGTCAGGCCATGGGTGTCCGTGGCAGGCGAGCACAGGGGAGCAGCTGTCACGGACGGCAACACACATACTCCTGCAAGGATGGATAAACCTGTCGCCGGAGGAAATACCAGGCTGAATCAGTTAAACTTGCTCAGTGATAACAGAAACTATTGCAACAGTGATTTCTGTGCAGAGTACATAGTCTTTCCAGTGGTTTCCACATGGACTGGATGGAGTTTACAGGATTAAGTCACGGTTTTTTAAAATGCTTTTATTACAACCTGAGAAAAGCGTCAGCATGAGCCTGATTCTATTTGCAATAGATGATTCAACCCTGAATTAACAAGAATTAAATTTCAACTGTAACAAAATAAAATTTTATATTCTTTGGCAACAGCATTCATTTTTCCCAAGGCAAACTCAAGTTGAAGTGGAACATGTTTTCAGTACCTTTTTTTCCAGTAAGTACAAAAAGGTTAACAGAATTATTTCAGAAAAAGTGCAGACTGCCTCTAGATAACGATAAATATACATTTCATTTGATCCTTGTTCTGGCAAATAAATACTGGAGTTTTGTACTGTACTGAGGTACTTACGTGTCTAAACAGATGGGTGCAAACAGGGAGCACAGGAATGTCCTCACGTGAGGGTGACAGACCGTGTGCACAAGGTGCTGCCAGGTGGTGGATTTTAGGACAACCTCTGCCATGCTTGTGTGTCCCATCAGGTTGGGAAGCCTCATTTCAGAGTATCCAATCTCGTGGCACATGTCCATCTCCTTGGGTATTGCTACACATTTCGTGGATAATCCAATGTCGAAGGCTGTTGCCACTCTTAGGAAACCATTGACTGCTAAAACAAGTATTGTTGCAGGCAAGAACATCTTCCAGTGACTCCTGGGCTGCTGACCAGGGAGCTGCCAAAATCCCCAGGCGCAGGCGCATGCTGAAAACCTTGTGACTTATATATCCCGAGCGCTTAATGAGCTGTCAGTTATCAACTGCTTATCAAATCACTCGAGACAAGACCAGGCCTTATTGCCTGGATTATTGTGATAACCAGGGAGGTGGAGACACAGTATAGAAGTATGTACCACAAAGACACCGATTTGGTATGGCCTTTCACGTGTCCCACAGTGTCAGTTCCTGCAGCGTACTATGTGGCATATTAAATTTTGGCACCCAGAAGGTTTGCTGTGTGCTTTCTAAAACAAATTAAGAGATTCCCCAGTAAAATGGTTGGGCAGACAAGCTGTCTCCTGGGGCTGCTGTGTCTCCTTTGTTTTCAGACACTGCTGATGGGGCAGAAAAAAACAGCTCAGATTGACTTATCAAGTGAAAACGTTTTGCTTGTGCTAATTGCCCAGGTCTCTTCCACTGTTTTACAATGTAGAAGAGGTACTTTCTTTGGTCAAGTGCTATAAAAGAGACAGCCTTCTGCTATTAACCAAATATTCTGTCAGGAAATTTGGGTCTCTATCCTGTGAAATGTTCTAAAAGTCCCAGCTTTTAATAGACACCTGAAAATACAGAATTGTTTTACTGGTTGAGTATGTGCCTATCATGGGGCTACAGAACTTGCATCTTTCATCATTCATTGGTGGATTTAATATTGTAGGACTGTTGTGGATATCAGTATTTACTTAGAGTGAAAAGGTGGTTACACATATGGAGAAACTTTTTATTTCAGATTAACCTGACTACACTTAATATTGCTCAAAAATACAGTGTTTCACCTATTTATTAATACATTATAATTATATTAAGCTGTATGAAAGTAAATGATACCAGATGCGTACTTTTTATGTTTGTAGCACAAAAAATAGTATTAAATTTCTTAAGTTAAAAGTTAACAGAATTACTGATGGAGTACTTCATTACTGTTCTTAGCATAGTACTGACAAAGAGCTCTTCAAGGTGGGGAATCAGTTCAGGTGACAGAGGGTCTGAGTAATGTGTAGTTTACCTATTATGAATAGAAGAGTCAGATTATTTGTTAAAAGAGTTGAAGATCTAAACAAACATTTTGTGGAAGTATTTAATTTGATGAAAACTTTTTATTTCAATTATATATGGGTGTTAAATTTTATTTCCATGTCTTATTACATGATTTATTAGCAGAAATGTTTAATATAATATTAATAATACATAGGCGGATCTACTGTAAAATATCTGTCTTATTAGCCTAAAATGAGTATGTTCATAATAGTATATCATCTAGTATTACTGATGCTTGATTTAAATACATTTTTCAGAAAGAGCAGCCTTTTGTGCTTGTACCTAGATGTAGCGCATTTAGACAATGTGCTACATATTGTTTACATGTTTATACCTAAATGTTAGATTATTAATCCTAGCATTTTTTAAACCAATGATGAACCCCCACAGATTCCTCCTTAGCTGTCTTCTTTAAGCTACTGAGAAAATTACAGTATTTGTTTGAATAAGTCAGAAAAAAATGACAGCATGCAAGGTTCCAGGAACTAAAGACATACTTAAAAGAACTATCAGGTTTTATTTTCATGTTTTGTTGCCAGATCTGTGTTTTTTCCAATAAAAGTGGTTTCACTTCAAAGCAGACGAACTGAATACTCAACCAGGCTGATGTAGGCCTGCTGGTAGCATCCCTTTGCCAGGTACTCTGTGTATTCCATAAGAAGTTGAAGAGCCTTACTAAAATTTAGAGAAAGTCCCATTCTTGCTAAATCTATTCAGATATCCCTGGGGGCCACACTTTCACATATCTTCTTTTGCTACCATTTTGCAGTGAAATGATGGCACTAAGCCACTTAGCACAGGGAGAGGGCAGACCCACAGGCCAAGCCAAGCATGCAGCCTCTTTGAGCATCTCCCTGGTATCATCTAGCTCTCACAGGCTCAGAGCGAAGCTGTGAGCCTGACCTCCCATGCACAGGCACCGCTGCCCAGTGCACAGAGCGCAACTCACACAGGCTCCAGAGATCTTGCAGATACCCTGATGTCTCTCACCTGTGCATCACTCCAGCATTCAGTGGAGTGAAACTGAACTCCATATATGAGTGTCCCTCTTATCCAGCAGGCTTCTGCATCCATCCGTGTTGCTGATGTCTGTACCAAGTCACCCCATAATTTTATGAAATTAATCAAATTCCTCTCTGGTTCCGATAGGATTCTTCCATAGCACTTTTCTCTTCTGGCTGTTACCTCAAAGAAGGTGGCAAGATCTCTGGTGAAGGAAACCTTTCCATTGCATGTGGGGCACAGTGTAACGTGCACATTTCTGAGTGATATAAAATATATATTAAGAAAGAGTATTTGGTCTCTCAATTATTTAGATGTTTTTCTCTGTAACTGTCTCACAACCTACAAAAAACCTCAATTCATCTTAAATCCCAAGGCAACTCAGATAATGAGGGGTTACTGAATCAGTAGCTTTGCTGGCGCTGCTCTGCAAGAATGGCTCCGTGGTGCCGCCTCTTCCCACCGCAGAGGGCCTTGCAAACCACCCCTTGCTAGGCCTGTGCTGGGCCAGGCTCTGGCTGTAGCCGAGACCTGGTGTGCTGGGTTGTGGTACAGCAGGTCTGATTTTAAGGGCTCCCTCTGGGCCACCGTTGATGGACAGAACATAGGCAGGCATAACAAGAGCTTGTGATACCAAGATAATCTAATAAGAGCTAATACCTCTCCTGACAAACTTAGTCTCCATAGGAACTGTCTAAGAAATAAATAGTTGTGTATCTCTGAGTCAGTGTTTCCTACCGGGGCTTTGCAGGGGGTAGGTCATTTATGAGCCACCACAGAGCTGTGCCTTAAAGTTTCTCTTAGCCTCAGCTATGTCTCAAAGTAGGCCATCTATCTTTTTGTGCTTTGCTTTTGGCGAGGTGACTTTTGGTGGGTCATCATTTTGTAATGCTAAAGAAAAGAATTTTTCTCTGTGTGAGTGCAGTGGCATTTTTGGAGGCTGAGGGCCTGACCATGTGGGAGGGCTAAGGCCTCAGTGGGTCAGGAAGGAGATGTGTGCTACTGTTTGACCGTGTCTGGCACAGTGCTTCAGAGGGGAGCCAGGGGGATTTGAGGGCATGGAGGAAACTACATGGTTGTGCCATCAGAATGGCAAGCCGTCTGCTTTACTTCTGTTTCTTCTTGTTTTCTTGCTGTTTTGACTGTAGTAGCCATTCACCCAGGGAATAGCAAGACTTCACATGTTTGTCAGTAGTGCCGAAGGTCACTTGAGGTTTGAAGGATGGCTGCAAGAACAAAATGTGCCCAAATGCCTTTGTTTGACAACCTATGACTGAATTGGGTTTAAGACTGGATCTGAAGTCAGAGAAATATCTGTAATTCAGTCATTTTTCTAGGCATCTTCTGTCAGGAAAGAGCATAATTTATGGGAGCTTCTGATTCTTCTCTCTTTTACAGTCACTGGGTTCAAGATGTTAGCTGGGTCAAATTCCATACCCTGTGCCATTTTCAGTGTCATTATTTACTAAGAAATTTACTAAGGAATTTGCCAATTTGACACTTCTTTTCGCTACACTTACAAGCCACTTTTAAACAAAGGAATGACTTTGGCTGTGCTTCTGTTTAGGCTTAATTCTTTTGATGTTCTTCATGAGCAGATGCTACCTTGAAACTTGGTTTGACAGCAAGTCATTATCATTTATCATTTTTAACAGTCTTGCAGAACAGCTATTAAAAATGAACATGTGAAGTAGATTGCCATCGCTTGGAGAGTGCTTCAGGTCAGAGATGCTGGCTCCTTGGCAGAAGTGTGAGCTGCAGCACCTGTGTTGCTGTGCCATAGATTCTCCTTTCTTGCAAACACTCAGCTGCTCATTGACATGGCGTGGAAAAAAATGTCAGGCAAATATACACACAGCTTGCTTTGGGGAACAGAGTAAACTCTGATTTACTGTTGGCACACCAGCTAAACATTAAAATTACACAAAAGCTGGTGGTGCCTCAGTATTTCTAATCATAGTGATATATGCTTGTAGAGGTTGCTTGAATAAAGACTGTCTAAAATGAAAAAACTATTAGGTTAGCAAACTGTCAAGAGAATTGCACCGTCTGCATACATTTTGAGTGGCCAGCACAAAATACAAGACCTGAGGGTTTAGAGAAACTTCCGCCTCAAAGTCTGGAGTCCAGCCAACGCTCTTTGAAACTTCTGAAGAAAGCTGCATGGTTGTTCCCCCGGCCACGGGCTCTATTTATTGTTCCTGGATATGAGCAATGGTCACCTGCTGATGGACCCTGATAACAGGAACAGCGGCTGGAGGCTGCTCCCTGCCCACCTCTGTCGTCTCCTTTGACTGTTACCAGGGAGACAGACAGAGATTAAACAGGAGTCACCCATCAGATCCCAGTAAGAAATGGGACTGAATTTTTTCTTCAAAGAAAGTAGGGGTTTGAGAGCAAACTAGCAGATGTAAGGATTTTTTGTTTTAATCTAAACATTTGCTGCAATATTCGACTGCAGTAACTTTTATCTGAAATCTAACTGCAGAGACGCAAGACTCTCAAACAAGGATCAAAGCTGTTAACTGTGCACCCCAAGTTGCAAAAGGAGGCTGGGGAGAGGTGGTCATCACTCTGATGGCAGCTTTGCTGGACCAACATCCTTACTTTGGCAGGCAGGATTTATTTCACAATGTTTCCTTTGCTTTAACAGAAAGGCATGAATGGTATCTGTAAGAGAGCGAAGGAAGACTCATAGTTTTGAAAAAGCCGTGTTAATTTATTCATCACAATGGCTTTAGCATTGCTTTAATTTTTAAATAACAGGAATAGTGTATTTCCTTATAAATTTGTAATGCAAATAGTTAAAGGTTCACTGCCCTGACATGCTGAGCTCTACCCTTATTACTAATAATTGATTAACTGAAAGTTGTTTTAATAGTGAAAGAGAAAGTTGATGCTTTGCGTGACCCAGTCTTAGCTTCTGACTCTGCCACAAGCTTCCTGTTGAAGCTTTAACCCCACTGCAATGTACTCTGCCACACATAGACTTTCCTGATAAACACTGCAGGGGTGAATGCTGGACATTAAATGTGTTCAAATATGAAGCATTCAGATGCTACAAGAGCAGGAAGGAGGCATCCCAATACCCACACAGATTCCAACAGTATCTGCTAAAGGCACCAGGGTGCTGAATACTACACAAAAACTGGGTAAGTTCCATTTCCTAAGTAGACCAAGTTAATTCAGGGATGGAAAAAGGGCACAGGAAGATTAGATGACTTGCTAATCAGGTAGCAACTAATGCAGGCATACAACTCTCAGCTTTGCCATCTCAATATTCATTGACCCATTCACCTTTCAGGTCTTTCCTGCCTGGCAATATTTTTGTCACTGCAGAGCAATGATTTCAGGGGAAGAACTGAAATCCTATGCTGACTTACTAATGGCATTCAGTAAAAAAAACCTCACAAAACTGCATTCAGGCCATACTCCGTGTGCTGCACAGCAGGGCCTTACAGTGAACACTGTATTGCTGGGTGAACTGGTTTACTTTCAAGGCAGCTGGAAGGAGGAGAAGAGCACTGGCACAATGATGGTTGAGAAAGTGGAATTTTGCTCTTCAATCATAAGCAGTGTGACAGGCTCAGTAGTGTTGTTGGTTTTGTTCCAGAGATAAGCAAATGACAAATAATAGCTTTCAGGTGGGAGCAAAATACACTCTGTCTGAATTTAGGATTTTACACTATTGATCATATACCAGGTGAGCATCTTCCCTGGTGAGCCAGTAGTAATAGCCACTCTTCTCTGTTTTCCCTCAGGTAAAAAAATTAAATTTATTGACTTTGGGGATTTTTTTGGTTGGTATTGTTTTGTTGGTTTGGCTAATACTACCTATTTTTCTTTTTAGTTTTTAATCAGTTTTACTGGGTTTCAATTTAGTTTTGTACTGATCTAATGTTGTGGAAGAAAGACCATTTGACAAATGGAGTTTCACATACTTCAGGTGAAATTCTTGCTCTGCAGAAAAGCTCCTGTTTCTTTTAGACTTAAGCAGTTTTTGCAGTCTTTTGGCTACTGGGCTGATGCTGGTTTTCTCTGTCAAATTTCTGTCGTAGCTGAGTCTTCTCTCATGCATTGTCCATCACAAGCAGCTCCAGATGGAATAAAAAGCAAGTTTAAATGGAGAGTGCACCGAATGGTTTCCAAACCTCTGTGAACAAGAGTACAAGTAGACTCAAGACTGTTTCATGAGGAGGCAGGGGAACTGCTGTTTGGGCTACAAGTAAACAGCCAGTACATATCAACTATTTGTAGTCTATTGAGAAAGTAAACAGGGTCATCTTGTCTATTCCCCCAATTCTTTCTTTGTCTGTGGCCTGTAGCCAGCTCCTGATCACCAAGATAAGACGGAATCACATTAGGTCTTGAAAATTATGTCTGGCTTCTGGCTGTCACTGAAGATAGCTCTATCAGTTAAGCACCTAAAACTGTGGGTGAGTGCTCCACTGACTCCAGCACACCTGGAGCCCATCGCTTTCAAGTTGCTTGGTGGTGTTTTCTGTCTCACCTCTGTGCATCCCAGCTGCTCAGAGGAGAGGCTTTCAGCATCTGACATTATAGCAATACATGACCCTGTAATGCTGTGGGAAACAGCGGACCTGAAGCACCTGTTTATAAGTCAAACTTCAACCTAAATGCTTTGCTGAATAAGCAAAATTATATAATGTCTGTAAGGTTTCACAAATAAATAAATGTGCTTCAAATATCTGAATTGGATATTATGGCTGAATCTTCTCTAAGCAAGATTCCCTCTGGCATTAGCATGATTTTTTCTTGAATAATGATGGTAAAATGGAATCTCTTTACAGGCATTGAAAATGTATTTAAATCTAAATAATCAAAACAAGTGTTCCTGTTGCAAATGTTTTTGGTGAACTGAGTTTAAAACAAAGATTTGTTGTTACACCCTGGAAATTAATTTCAGATTCTGGTCATTGCAATCTTGACAGCTTTTTTGGTTATAAATTTCTCTCCAAGCCATGACTCATATTGTTTTTAAGGGTGTAGATTTATATTTTAAAATTTCAAAAAGAAAAAATATTTTCTTGATAAATTCTAGTCTTTATTTTTAAGTTTCTATGTCAGACTATTTTTTTAAAGATTTTTTTTTCTAAAAGCACTTGCAAACTTTTTCATTCAAGTGCACGTGCATACTAAACTTTGGGTGGCTTAGTTAAAACAAATAGCTGTGTTCTGAACTCAAGTCTGTTTATAAATAGAGTAATTATTCAAAAATTGTTTTGGAACTCACAAAAAAGAAAATTATTTTTAATTGTGGTGATTGCTAATTACTTAAGAGAGTAACTGCTTCACAAATGACAGATGGCAGGTTCCTTCCCTTTCACTGTGCCTTGTGTCACACATCGCCTCTATTGAGATCAAAGACATTTGGTTTCTATTACCCTATCTCGAAGAGAAGTTCACTGATAAAGAAGTCTCCACCCTAATGATTAAACACTATTTGGATTTAAATACCTGGGCAGAGCCCTTCAGTCTGCAGGCCAGGATTACAGCGTCCCTGACTCCAGCACCAATTTGCTAATCTGGATGCAGACCATGCGTGGCCGGCCTGGGCAGTGTTCTGTCATTTGGCTTTCACAGCCCTTTACCCAGGGCACTATTTTTCTTCCAGTGGCATTACTGGGAAATTAAACGGAGATGAACCCCTCCTAAATAGTTACACAACAGCAAAAGCTGAGCAAATAAATAAGGAAAAAATATAGAACAATCATTTAGAAAGGGCTCAAAATCAAACAATACCCAAACAATCTTTAAAACTGGTTTAGTTCTAATTGGTTTATGTAGCTCAGGGAAGGAGAACCAGAGAAATAATTAAATTTCAGGCTAATTACAAGAGGCTGATATTTTTTTTGTCTTAGGAGCCATTTTCATTCTCTAAATAGCATTAAGGGTTTCATGCTGGTTGTAGTGACCAAAGATTGATAACTGCATCCACAGGAGGCTCTTTTCATTACGGAAACTGAGAGGAGCAAATATTTAGAAGGGAAGGGATTCTGAAATTAGACTCAGGAGCATCCAGAGACAAAATATTTGTGACTACAGCTCTAGTTTCAGACCTTAAAAGGACCATGTTTGTCTGACAGCTTCTTTAGCTTTTTTCCCCTGGTTATGTTGGTCTGATAAAATCTATCACGACTCACCATAAGCCTTCCCTTGTTATATCTGCATCTCTACTACAACATTACTACTGTTAAATGTACTAGGGCAGGAAGAGTTTTTTCATTTGGTGAGAGAGAAAAATATTTTTAGAAAATACATTCAGAGAGTGTAACCTGAGCACTTGGTTGTGTGGATAAATTCTAGGTATTTATTTTCCTTTCCCTTTTTTTAACAATTGGGTGAGATTTTGCCATCCTTACTTATGCTGAGTAGTATTTTTCTTCCTGAAAAGTTATTGACAGGCTGATCCTGTACCCTAGGAAGGCAATTACAGTTTCCATAATCCATTATTGTATCCTGAAAGCCAAGATTCTGCCTGTTTTGCTTATGCTGTGTTAAAATACATACGATTGATGTCAGTGCAGTTCTCACAGCATAGTTTGATGCTGGCAAGACTGACAAAGGTGGCTGACATAAACAGGCCACCCATTCCACTCTTTCTGGTGGTTTATCTTTCAGGGGGTTATATAAAAATGTTTGGTTTGGGAACATGATATTAAAGATTTGGCATGGAAGGTACTTTGCCCTGCAGTATGATTGACTGAGTTAAACATCCTCATCCTAATATCAAATCCCAGCAAGGGATGCTGCAGTGAACAGACAGCCTCTTTCTTTGTGCTTACTGGAGTCCTGCACTCCGGTGGGAGAAGCCAGCTTGGGTCCATGCCCACCCATGTAAGAAGATTCACTTGGCTATTTCTTTTTTTGAGGATTAGTGGCATTTGATTTACTTGGTAAGAACAGTGCTTGAGTAGCTAAACCCAACACAGGAAAATGAGGGGAACTACTGCTTCAAATTCTGCCTACTTCCAGGTTTTCATTTTTTTTCTTTTCCAGGAGGAATGGACCATTTTTGGTACAGACTCTTCATATAACCAGCCTTATTGACACCCTCACATTTTTTGAGGTCTAACATTCCTGGAGAAGAAGAGATTTAGTCTTCTTTAAACCTACTAGTTGATCACAAAGGATGTATGAACCAGATGATGATGTACCATCACCATATTAAAGAAGATTTATTAACCCTAAGGAAGCCCTTGGACATCCTCTGGTATGAATTTGGCACATTAAGGCAAATCAATCTTTGGGCCATAGCGATGCTCTCTGCTTGCTCAGGACAGCTCTTCATTCTTTCCTCAGCATTGGGAAGTCATGTTTACCCAACTGCTAATATTTAAGATTACAGCTAAAAGTGAATTTTCCCTTTACATAAATAATTTATATTTCAAGGTACTTTTATGGTGCCAAACACAAGTGGAAAGCCATTCAAAAGCTGGAAAACATGCAGCAAGTTCATAACATTAACCATATCAAATCCAGGTGATCAAAACCACTAATCCAGCCATAAAGCATAAAAGGCTGTAAAATCCATTGAGAAACCTAAGTAAAAGTAGTTAATATTCTGTTTTAGAGACATAAAATGGCAGTACTGAGTGGCTACAGTAATTATAGTTATAGTGAGGTGATTGTGAAGAGAATCCCACTCATTTTAGAGGTTCCAGGTAGTCACTTGTTTACATGTGGTCACAGTTTCACACCTCTTCTGAAAATTCAGCAACCTTAAGGTAAAGCATTAACAGGGTGTTGAGAAGCCATAAGGAAAGTCCTGTTTAAAGCCTGTAAGGTGACATGGGACTGGGAGCTCATTTGTGTCCCTGGTGACAGCCCTCCTGCTCTGCCAGAGGCAGGGCTTGGTCTCAGCATTCACGATATTCTCCCTGCTGTGGTTTTACCTCTCTGACAACTCCAATTGTTTATTTAAGATATTAATAATGCCTTTGTAAAATCCTCCTGTATTGTCTTGGCTTTATTTAAAGGAAATCTGTGCTCTCTTGCAGTTATTTTCATTTCCATCCCATCATTACCTTTTGCACAAACATATCATGAAAATCTTTATTAGTGTAAATTATGTTGTCATGACAACATTTGTTGACAACAAATGAGCGACTCACAATGACCCACAGTAGATTTGCCAAATGACAGGGGAAATATGTATTATTTCCATTTTATTTAGGAGTGCTGCCAATAGATCACTTCAGCTTGACCCTAATTTAGTGTAAACCACCATATCTAGGTCTGGGCAGAAGGGAGGGCACAGCTGGGGACAGCCCCAATGCCAGGCGTGGGGCATCTCCCTTGGGATGGGGACAGGCCAGGCTGGGACATCAGTCTGCAGGTGGTAGTGGAACCATGGCCAGGCACATGGCTATGGGAGCTGCAGCTCAGTCAGGGCCAAGGGGAGAGCCTCAGCTGGAAGCAGCTCCCCTGGTCCAGGATTTGACCCCACAACATCTGGGAGCCTTTCACCAGGGTCACCACGGGAAAGGGGCTGCCCTTGGCTGCACGGGCTCTGAGCTGGCCCCCAGCCCCAGCAGCCAAACCTCCATGAGCCCCCAGGGGTGCTCTCATAGCCCTGACAGCAGAGCTCATCATCACACTTTCCTAAATAACTGCTTCACAAGGACTGCATTTTTATTATTTTATGGCTAGAGGACAACAGCACAAAGAGATTACAGTCATACATATCCATCAGTTGGGGTGAGCACAATTTTCCAGGCACTGTTGGCTCTGTGGACACATCTGTGCTAAAAAATTAACCAGGCCTGGAGCAGTTTGCTGGATCTAAGACCAGTTGGCAAGAAACTGCCTGACTCCACGCTATGAAAGCCTCCTACCCTCCAACGCTGTCTGACAGCATCCCATTGCTGGCATCGGTAGGAGCACCATGTGGCCACCACCAGCTCCTCAGCTGGAAGACTGCAGCTGTCCTGGGCCAAAACTGTGTTAGGGATGTAACAGAGCAGGCAGCTGAAGTTCAGCACCTGGAAACACTCCCAGTTCTGGTGAATTTGTTAACGCAGAGCCCACATGTCCGATACACAGGTCCCACCGGCTTGCAGGTGCAAGCCCAGACAGCTCCCTGCTGCAGCAGCTGCCAAGGTGTCCGCCCAACTAGCCAAAACACAAGCAACAGTCAAAGGCACCTTTGGGATCTATCTACCATGGTTGTGGTACCCAAAATGTCCTGCACTCTGCCTTGTCCTAGTGGCCACATACTTGTCACCTGCTGCAAGAGCTGGGGGGCAGGAGCAATAATCTCCTCTTCTAAAAACATCCTAATGCATCCCTATAGAAGACATAGTAATTTCCCTTAATGAAAGTGATACAACATGAAAAAAAAGAACAACCCATAAACTTACATGATAAAACACATAGACAACAAATTCATGGTCACCTAGAGAAACAGTGTGGACAGTAGTAATGATATGGACAGATCAAGGAGATCATGAATGATCCTCTGAGATCAACCCCAATGTTCCTATGTTTTTGCCTGGAAATCCAGAATTAAAACCCCTAGCTCACATGCTCACTAAGGGGTGCATTACATGTAATGTAATAATTTAAATGGAATCAAACATTCGCCTGATTTGATCATCTTGTTCCAGCAAGACGAAACAACATTTGTGCTTCCAGATCAGCACACATTTCTGAAGGATGCTTCTGGGACATTCCTGCAGTGCTGTGTCTCCCTCATCAATATGCAAACCTGTTCTTAAAAGGGTGCCCTGCTTCAGGACCAGCAGACGTTTGGTGTGCACCAGTCATGCTTCCTCTTTGTTGAAAGCTTATAAGTTAATTTTTCTGCATTAAAGTCTCTTTGGGATTCTGTAAGCATTGAAACTCTAACGGAAAATACTTGGTTATTCCAGCCATGGTTCAGGATTCTTCCTGAGTAGCAATTTTGATTCCTTGTAACTGAACTTTATTTTATAATGTATCCTAGATCTTAAGAGAGAGGTTTGCTTTGTTAAACTGTTTTTCTGATTATAATTCTCACATTCTCTCTCCTTACAGTAGCACATTACTGATTTTATGAAAAAGAACATTGAGTCTTGACTCTCAACCAAAACTGTAAGTTTTCTCAGAACAGCAAAATGGTTGGACACCCACTAAGTGGCATCACTTGGCAGTCAGAACTCTGTCACGTACAAACAGGGCTTTTAAAATGCCTGAAAAATTCTGCCTTGGCCCAAACCCCCAGTGGACTAAATGACCATAGTATCCTGAGCAGTATAATTTTACTCTTATAATGTGTTACACTACTACTGTTACAATAATAATCAATGAGTTTCTCATTAATATCAGATTGAATTGGATGAGGTGGCAGTCTTAGGTTGCGTTGGTATCACAAGTGTCGCTCAGATGAGAGCCTTGCTGGTGCAGGCACCATGCAGACCCACAAGAGACACTTCCTGCTCCTCGTGGCCACATGCCCACAGCAAAACTGACGCATTCTGTAACAGGATCTGAGCAATTTATTTTGCTATACTTCATTCAGTTGGTTCACCAGTTGCCTCATTCTGCCTCCCACAGTGAACAGTGTATTCAAAATACTTACTGAAGTATTGCACAGGAGCTGCATGCCTGGATGGCTCAAGCTTAGCTGGGAAATGCACCTCACCAGGTACTGGTGAAGCAGACCTTGGAACGAACAGAAAACTGCATGGAAATGTAGCAAGGTTAAGCATAAGGGAGCTCTGCTTGCAAAGCAGGATAGCAGCAGACAAATACAACGAACCCTTAAATGACTTTGCTTGGCCCCACATACCTCCTTGCAGAGGGATGCTGTTCCTGGTAGCTAAAAAGCACACATCACTCCCATGCCTGAGAGCTGCATGCAACTGCTAGGTGGCAATGCAGGTTTTAGATCATTATGTTACTGTCCCAGAGAGCGGCAAATCACCTGTGTGCAAGTGCTGCTCATTAACTGGTAGTCCATTAAGTTTCAAAGAGCATCTGTAGGATGGAAGTCCTCCTCCATTTTTCTTCAACTCGTGCTTCTGAATTCTTAAAAATACTTAAGGGGAGATTTTAAGTGCTGTAGTCTATGAAACTGCTTCTGTGTTACTTGACTTACACAACCAGTTGCCCTGCAGTGTATTCAGGAGGTGGAGAATTAATCAGCACAAACAGCAGGCGTTATGAGCCCCTATTCTTTCTCTGGGGCTTTTCTAAAGCCCTACAGGACTATTTCATACCTAGATCTAGTGAATAACAGCATCTAACAGATGCTTTGTTCTCTGACAACCTTAGCTGAAGCAGACCAGAAACATCCAATATTTGAACAGCAGATCAGAAAGTACAAAGCTCAAAGAATCCCACCCAGCTCATGTGTCTGGTAGTTCTGCATCAAGAACAAAGTGGATCTTCTGAACATATTTTGCAGGACACACATTAGCACTGACTTTAGCGTTATCCTGTAAAAAACCCAGAAAACAATCAAGAAGCAAAATTGTGAGCCATGTCTGGCCCATACCACCACATTATCAAAACTGAACATGAACAATGAGTTTTCAGTATAATGAAGACCAGTACTTAACGGGACAATCAGGCTCTGAAAGAGTCAGGGGACACATGGGTTTTCAGGGCAAAGGTCCCATATATCCTATCAGAACTCTGTTAACTCAAATTTCTCTAACTCAAAGATGTATATGCTGATGACCATCAATCTGACTTCAGCTTTTAAAATCAAGCCAATAAATGCAGCTGTTTAAGCACTGAAATCCTGGTCTTCAGAATAAAGCAGAGATGTTAGTAAAACCCAAGATGCTGCAAGAAATAATTAGGTGGCAGTAGGACAATCAGATCAGCTCTGTGGCTGAATTAAAGCTTGGAAAATGAGAGAAAGGTTAGGATCTGTGGTCTAACCTGACTTCCAAAGTAAACTACATCAGCAGCTCATATTACAAGAAATGTACCTACAGTATTAGGTTTCACACAGTTCCCTTATACTGAAAATACTATTTTCAGGGGTGATTATACATTTGGGAATACATATGGGGAAAATAAGACCATTATTCTGTAAAAAACAAACCCCCAACCTTTATTTGTCACAATACATTTCAAGTACATGCAGAAGGTATTTACATTTCTCTTTAAGGCAAACAGAAATTGGGTTCTTATTCCTGAGTTGCTTAGCACCAGCAGAAATAGCAAACAAAAACTTGGGCAATGTCTCTCCCTTTGAAGCAGCAGCTGCCTCCCATGCAAATATTTCTGCTTTCACCTCGCATTTCTTTTAATGAGCTGTTTATACTAATAATCTCTATTGCTGTTTGGAGCGGTTTCTGCAAGATTTCAGTCTCTTCGCAGAAACACCTTGCCAAGATGTGACCAACTTTCCACGCTTGTTACTTTATCGTACAACTGTTTGCTGACCAGGCAGCACAGCAGGACTTCTGCCCCTGCTGGCACATGCATCAGGGCCTTTTCTTCAGTGATTTTAAGAGTTCTGTATTCTCCCAGTATCTAGAAAAACTAACATCATCCTCTTAGGTCTTTCTCATGCAGGCTAGCCACTTCTCCAATATGGAGTCAAGATTAAGAGGGGGAAAAGTTCACCTCAGCCAATGTAAGGTTATCCTACCTCTGAGAGACTATTACAAACTAAGCACCTAGGAAAATACAGTAAATGAACCCAGACAGCAAGAGAAACTCAGGAAGTGTCAAACCAATAACCCATCAGGAAGCCAACTCCTGGTAAGGCAGCTCCCAACAGAAGGTCTGAGGGTTTTCCTCCCCAAGTAAGATGAGTTCAAAAGGCTAAAAAAAGAGGAACAGGGAACAGTTGCTAATTCTTCACCTGGCAACACCTCTGTATACTGTGAACAAAACAGCTTGCTGCAGGTATTCTCAATGAACAGCTGCAGCATAGCAATTACATCCTCATTTTATTTTCTATAATGTGACAGCTTTATTTCTAAAATGAGCACCGCTGATTTTTAACCAGTACCTCCTCTGAGAAAATGCACTTTCTCCATGATCATTTTCAACACTGAGATGCTAGAGAGCTTTCAGAATTTTATAAAGTCTTAAGAATTTCTTCCTGGAAATCCTTGATCCCTAGTTTATTATACAAAGAGACTGCACTGTATTAAGAGGAAAATATTGTACCCTTGACAGCGACTGTTTATCCATCGAGTGTTCACCTACTACAATTGTGGAATCTTGTCCTGCCACACTGGTAACTTTGAAAAAAATTAGGACATTGACATTGATCTTGGACTAGATGATCTTTGTGGTCCCTCCCAACGTGGTATCTATGACACTTCTCTATTCATTGCCTCTTGCCCAGATCTGTCAGAAATGGCTGGAGCTCAGGTTCTTCTCCCCTCACACAGGACAGGGGACACCAGCATTCATATGGGCTGTGTTACCACTCCTGTTGCACCAGCTGAGGTAGCAGAAGCTGATTTGCCTCCCCACGCATCTTAGTGAGGTGAAGTATTCCAGAGGAAGTCACACAAATACTTCTTGCACTCAGGACAGTTCAATGGCCTTGGAGAGCAGCCATGGCACATCTATGACATGCTGTGTCTCAGCTTGCTTAGGGTGGTAACTTGTACTCTTCTGATCTCTGGTCTGAAGAATTAGTCCTACCTGATCTTTCGAGGCACGAGGTTATCACTGTCTGAATGCTTTCGTGCAGAAGGAAGAAGTTGTGAGCAAGAATAAGTTTCTGGACAGTTTTGAAATGCTACTCCTAAAGGCACCAACTTCCACATGCAGAGTAAAAGACATTGCTCTTTCTCACAGTGCAGATGAAACAGATTACATCCAGTTTATTTATAAAAGTTTTATACACCTGAAATATCACAAACATTTACAACTTTCCTGCCTTCTTCTGTGAAAAGACTGAATCACACAATTACACTGAAGTCTCCTTTGACTCCAATGTTTGTGATGGCTTGAAGTTCAGTATCTCTTTATATGTAATGCCTGGAAAAAAACAGAATAAACATAGCGTTGTTGGCCTAATAAGAAAGAAGAGCGGCACAGACATGAGCAAGGTGCAACACCCAGTTTGGTTGGGCTCTGATCTAAGCCAGGAAGAGAGAGACCTCTTCAGGTAAAAAAGAAAGAGTACAAAAACTAAGGGAATCAAAGATAATTTTTTCACCATTTCAGATTTGAAGAAGTAACCCAACACTGAAATGCTGCAGGTGCTTTCAAAGGGATGCGAGCACTGACTTTACAGTATAGTGCGCAATATCCTCAGAAAGAGCTACTGAGTACATCAACTTTAAAAGTCAAGTCCTCACTTAAAAAGCAAAATACAAACCCCTAACTTTAGAAGAAAATTAGATTCAGGCTCAAATCTCTGCTGAGACAGCTTCTCTCAGGGAGAAAAAACATATCTAACTTAAAATTAAGGCCAGCACAGTTGCACTCCTATAGAGCCAATAGCTGAGGAATCTGTTTGCCTGTCCTGTCCACTGGAAGGAACATGTTACAGAAATGGTTTCTCTCCTACATTGCAGAAGATGGGAGAACAGACACACAGAAAAGGGGAGGAGCAAAGAAAACCTTTGGGGATGGTTCCAGAAGGACTTGATAAGGGCAACACCAGCTTATCAATAGTGTTTCTCTATCTTACTGCTGTCTAGTTACTCTGTTCCATCAGAAACAGAGAAAGTAATTTGTAAAGGGGAATACTCTCATTTCTGGATGGCCCGTCTGGTCATTTTTTAAAATATCACAAAATTAACTCACGCTTCCACTCATCCAGTGGAAGATCCATGTTATCAAATGTGTCATCATATTTCTCAGCTTCAATTTCTTCCTCAGGATCATGAATTGGTTCAAAGTAAGGATGCATCAAAGCCTCAGCTGCTGTGACTCGCTTCTCTGCATCCAGCACCAGCATCTTCTCCAGAAGGTTTACGGCTATTGAACAGAAAACAAACAGTGCATTCAAATCATGCCACTGATTCCAGCTTCTACACAGTGATGTTGCCCAGAAGATACTTTAAATAAATACAGAGTTACAAAGCAGAATCATTGAGTGTTTAATGTATAGCCAGTGGGGACCATCAAAATAGTGTTGTGAGCAGGCTGGGACATGTACAAAGCCTGATGCAACATAGAGGAGCTCTCTTGCCTCTGTATGCAACACAGCCACATCACCTCAGCCAATGACTTCTCAGCTTCTGGCTCCAGGACCTTTGTGCTTAGGGGCTTCCCAGGTGTCATACTGCCACCATGTTGTGGTTGTAAGGTACATCACCACCTGACAGCAGCAGAATGAGTGGGTGGGTGCAGAGATAACGAGAACTGCTTGATATGTGATCAAATCCAAGCTCAAGTACCCTTTGAAGTTCACTAAGACAAGTCAGTTCTCCATGCTCAGAATCTCAGCACTGACTGCTATGTCTTTTTGACCTCAGCTAAAACATTTCATGGAAATCTTCTATGTTCCCCTCAAAGGGTTTTGAATCAGGTCCATGGTTAGACTGTCAAATTGGGCTAGCGTAAACAAATATGAGGAATGATTTGTTTATTCTTAGTTTTTCTATTCTGGAAGGATGTTCCTGGGTTGGGTGGAGCAGCTAAAAGGAAGAAGAGACAGCAGCATGGGACAGGATGCTGCAACTTCTGCTTGCCATGTCGTGGATTCTCTTTAACCTTGTCTCCCAGACCATGAGCACTTCTTCTCTACGTAAGTAGCAGCCAGATGGCCACAGAGGTGATGGAAAGAAATGTCCTAAAAACTAAATGGAAACGTGCAGTTTGCTGTGGCTGAGGTGGTCAGTGAGCTAACCATGCAGGCAGGGTATGAGCTGCTTATTAATCATGTTTATTTCTATTGTCTCTGAACATATAATTTTAACTTCTTAAATTGAGAAGATTCAGTTATCCTAATTTATATTTTACTACAACTGGTTTTGTGAGTGTTCAGGTCATTGGGCAACAGATAAGTTTTGGGCAGAGCCATCTCAGAGCACTGGCTGCCCTGGGCCATGTCACAGTTATGCACCCTTGGCATGCTCTTCTGGCTGTTTATATCTCCCCAAATCAAAGCCAGTGCTTCTCAGGAATGCACAGATGTTTCTCAGGATGTACTCATTCCATGACTAAAATGCCAGCTTTCTATTTGCTTGCATTTCTCCTGTAGATAAGATTGAACTTTCACAATTATATTTCCAATACAATACAGAGAAAAATTTATTACTTAATCTCCTAGGGCTCTTGAGAAAGCTGCTCCAGAGTAAAACCAATAAGCAACTGCTGGACCAAAGCCTAAACCACAAAATACTTATTTTTTGGTGCTTCTAAGAAAGACCTGATTCCTGGCAGGGTCTAAACTAGGCAAAGTTCAGCCACTACAATGAAAGTTATGAATTATGGAAAGCAAGAGATAGAAAAGCACAAGAATCATCGCATAACCCATCTCATGACCAATACTGCTGCTGCCTCCAATGCAGACAAAAGAACAAGTCAAATTGTACACATCCACACAAACTGTCTTACCCAAAGGATTCGCATACTTCAAGATGGATGCAAAGTCTTTTTTCTGGACTTTTGGGAGGCTTTTGATATAGTTTTTTGCCTTAAAAGAAACACAAATATTAAATTAGACCTTTGCTGCCTTTGTAATACAACATTAAGTATATGCTTAATAGGTAACTCAGCAATGCTTTGATAGCATATTGTACAAATGAGTGGTTTTGAGGTGATTGTCATGGTTTATATCTACATTCTTGTTGAAATAAACTTTTTTTTAAAAAATCAGCCCTTAAAGTGACGATTAAGAAATCATAATATAAAGCTTTAATTATTAGTGTTCCATATTTAATATCAGTAATTTTATAATGAGTAATTTTAGGTTCTTCATAGTCGAAGCTTAAGGATGCTAGAAAGACATCCACATAAGAACAGGAAAGACAAAGCCAGAGACATCTGCAAACAACTGGGTTTTCTGAATAGGTTCATGTTTTCAGTACATTTCCAATAAAAGTAGTAATGCATCAACCTAACTGTTTATATGGTACATACTAGAAACTTTGAATTATTTAAATATACAGATTTTTCAAGTGTTCTCTTCATTTCACTTCTCTTCACCACCACCCCCCCCCTCCAATCTCCTGTAGCTATTATGGGTGTGCAAAGCACTTCAAGGCAGAGATGTACCATCAGAGGTCATTTCAGTAGTCCATACATATTATCTCAGACAGTCTAAGAACTGAACATGGCTTAAGTAAAATTAAGATGTAAACCCAACTGACAAAGCAGAATACTCACATCTTGACTGTGCAGTTTTTGAACAAAATCTTGAGTTGGTGTACCCGTTATTTTCATTATTTCTGTGAGTTGGTCCAGATCTGAATATCAGAAATAAGGAACAAAGTCTTCCAACAAAGAAAAATAAAGCACCCTGCAAAAATTGTGCATGTCTTCCCCATTGGAGAATAAAGCAAAAATCACAATGTGACAACTGAGCAGATGATTTTAAAAAGATGAGATGAAAGTTCTCCACTCTTCTTGCAAAAAAAGCAAAGACACTGAAAGCACCTGAAATAAAATATCCTATAACTAGGGAACATATCCTCTATTACCATCAGGCCTCCTCTGTACTTTTTGTCAAAATCAGTCCAAAAGTATTGGAATATCTGAAAAATCAACACACGTATTACATGTGTTGCCCCGGTCTATCCAATACTTAGGTGACATAGAGGCAGCAAAAGTCACAGGGAACATCAGGTGGTACAATACATGGAACAAAAATCAGAGGAAATCAGTCTGTGTTAGTTCTTCTACACACTGACAACTTTAAAGAGGAAATAAATTAATCCCTCTCCTCCTCAATTCCCACAAGCTTAGCTTGGTTCCAGATGCTGAGATGTTGGAGACATTGGGGTGAGCATCAGAACACTCCCTAATCTTCTGAGTCCTAAACCAGCATAGATTAATCAGCAGCACTATTAGCTGTTTCAAAGAGGAAACACCATATTAAGGGAGACCAATGCTGTAAAGAACAGCTTTCTGACTTGTTTGGAACACTGGTGAGAGCAGAGGAGAAGCCAGAGGCTAGGTCAGAGCTCAGGGCACACAAGGATTCCACAAGACTCTGCAGAAAAAAGCAATGGTGGGTAATGCTGATGAAATAAATGAGTAAATAAAATCCCATAGCAAGTTTGATGGATAACCTATTGATAATACTAAACCAAAAACCCCTTAAGTTAGCTGTTTTCTTATTCACCTACCAACAGCTGAACCCATGGCTGCATTTCCCTGACAATAGGTAATACCAATTCACTCAGAGGCCAGCATTTGCTGAAGTCTCCAAAGCCCAGTATAACTAGAATACTAGCTTTTCCACTCTCACATTTACAGTGCAACTTGACAATTACGACTCGTTCATTTCCTTATTAACATACCAGAATGCTCAAGGTTAGCACTAGTTGAGAAACACTATGTGTTAGTCAACGGCTGCTCTTTGGCAGGCATCTTAGTATTTTCTTGGAACTAATGCACACTTAAAATCTGTACAGCTGAAATAATTTGATGTATTCTACCTTTCCATAGTCCCTGTAATTTTTTTAATGTGAATGCAATCTTCGTCTTTTACGTTTTTCCTCACAAAACAAGAATAATATAATACATACAATGAAGCCCTAATCTTACATGTTAATACTTAAATACAAATACACCTAAAATTAAATAATTGTGATTCTGTGATTCTGTAAACAAGTATTTGCTGACAAGCAAACTGACTGCAGCTCCACAAGGGGAAAAGCAGTGCAAAATGATCAAGCTGAGCTGTCAAACACACAAAGCTGGGAAAGAAAAAAAAATTTAAAAATTCTTGCTGTCTTCTATTAATACTGTCCTCTGTTAACTATGACAACTACTACTGCCAATGAAGTATCATTTGAGGTTGATTTTTGGCTTAATCTTAACTATGTTCTTAATTCCTCAGCAATGAAATGATAGGACTAGATGTTTTCTGTAAATACAAAACATTTTACTAGATGTTACTTACGTAACATTTTTTGGTAAAAGTCTCAAAAAGCATGAAATGGACTAGCGTGTGCACATAAGTTCATATACTACAGCAGAATCCTCTGTGCACATTCTGGAATTGTGGATTCTATTACTAAAAAAAAAATCAAAATATGCCTTTTCTATCATCACAGAAACTTTTACCTGATGATTTGAGACACGATTCAAGGATCACCTCTCTATCTAGTTTTAATTGGCAGATGTGCAAAAGTGGTACAGATATCAACTAATTAATGAGAAAAGTGTAAGCCATTCTACTATTAAGTTCAATTTATGCATATCAGTTTTTTAGCAGACCTACTGCATCACATAAGGACCTCTCATCATTTTCTTACATTACTGCCATAAATTCACTGAAGGATACGATCATTTCCTTTGAACAGAGGCCTTCCTGTTATCATCTCAGCCATTATACAGCCCACAGACCAGATGTCAACTGAAAAAGAGATCAACAGTCACATTAAATTGCTGAATACTTTTCCATTTAAATGTATGTAAAGTTTCATTTAAAACATATTTTAAAGAAGTGTAAAATTTACCTTTACAGCCTGTTACAAAATAAATGAGTGCCTTGCCAAGTATGATGAACAGTACAGGTAAAACTAGCAGGCTTTCTAACTGGAAAGAAAGGCTACCTAAACTGGAGATAATTGATAATATACACAATCAGTTTCTCAGTAGCAGGCAGATGCACGTGGGAAGTAAATTTTCAGTGCTTTC
The DNA here is from genome assembly GCF_000695765.1 of Mesitornis unicolor. Taxonomy (NCBI): domain Eukaryota; kingdom Metazoa; phylum Chordata; class Aves; order Mesitornithiformes; family Mesitornithidae; genus Mesitornis; species Mesitornis unicolor. The sequence goes on along the minus strand of NW_010197562.1, from coordinate 1,322 downwards.
AAAAACTTCCATAGTTACCCTAGCATTACTTGAATTCCCTCCTGCCATATTCCCGTCTGTTCGAGTTACAATCAGCGTATCTTTGCAGGAAGATGACAGTCAGTGCAGAACACAAGAACATAGTCCAGACTATCACTTCTGTATACATTTATATCCCTTTTTTCCCCAACCACTGTGGCACTTTCCATTACACAAAAAATACACCAAAACAGCCCCCAGACTCACAGCCAACAAATGATTACTTGCAATTTATCTACAATTTGCATAATTATATTGTCATTTCCACCTCTAATTTCTCACTCACTTCAGAAACAAAGACTTGCTTATATGTTGCCTGATTCAGTGAATGCTTTAGCTCTGTTAAGACCTTTCTGAAGAGATGCTGACCTGTTTGCGTATAATGCATCCAGTTAAGTATCACCTCTGGGGCTCTGTACCACCTTGTAACCACGTAACCGGTCATCTCGCTGTCCGTATGCCTCGCCAATCCAAAGTCCAGAATCTGTAGGGGAAGCACAAAGAACATCTTGAGCAGACAGATAGGTCTCTATTTCATAGAGACTAAAACTAGTAAAGAAAATAAGAAATTCTTCAATTATTAATTAAAAAGATACTGGCTCCATTCAATGCAAAAAATCCCTTGGCCATGGAATCACCATCATACCACGTTAGGGCTAAAAGAATAGCACCCATTTTAGACTGTATTCATTGTGCTCATATCCCAGGTGGCACAATTATTCAAGGAAGTGTTTCAATAATGTTCTGAAGTAAGGAGATATCACTATCTCTATTTTATGAGTAACTCTTACAAGTGAAGGCTTCTTCTATGTTACATTGAAAACCTGCAACAAAAGTAGGGAATTCACATTATTTAGTCCCACTGAGTTTTCTCCAACTGCTCCATCAACTACAGAACAACCCTCTGTAAGGAATGCAAGACCAGTACAATTTTTTAAAGGATTATACACAATTCAGCTTATTTTTAACTCTCAGATATTTACCTCTCAATATAGCAACATGTACAGCAGCAAGATTAAACATGAATGTTAAGGCTCTTTGTCAACTTCTACAAAATTGGCCTAATAAGGCCCACTTGCACCATCAAAAGATGGCACCAAAAGATGTGGTCAACATTGAGAAAATTCCACTCCTGGAAGGACAGTCAGCTCATATTTATCAGGAAGCCCATGCTTCTAACAAAAGCAGGGGGCTTAGGTAAGTAAATTCCATTCATGATAAATCATCATCCACAGAGAGTTGAATATCTAGCTTTGCATGAACAGTCACTAGTTGCCATGTGCATCAGATTTTATATATATATA
>NW_010197561.1:0-12201 GCF_000695765.1 Mesitornis unicolor | reverse complement strand
GGCGAGGAGGAGGAGGAGGCGGCGCGGCCCCGCCCCGCGCTCACGCCAACGCCATTGGGCGGCGGGGCCGGAGGTGGGCGGGGCCTGAGGAGGCGGGAATTACTTCAGGGCCCCAGAGCCCGCTGCTGGGCTCACAGGGGGGGCTGCAGGGGCAGAGGAGGCAGAGGAGGCCTCGGGTTTGAGTTCACCCACTGTCGTACAAGGCTGGAAATGACTAAAAAAGCTAAAAATAAGCAGTTTTGTTGGCTGACCGCCTTCCCCTGTGTTCTGGGGTGCACCTCCTCGCGGAGAGGGAAGCTCTGCGATGTAAAGTTTTCGCGTCAACCCGGTGCAGTTTGTCACATCGACCCCTCAGCGCGTGTATGGTCGAGTCACGGGTGAAGATTTTCAGGTAAAATGGGAAGAAACTCGTTCAAAAACACCATGGTGCTGTTTGGAAGAGTCAGAAATGAGAAAAGGCTGCTTGGCTGTGGAGTGGGGAGTGGGGAGCGGGTGGGCGATGAAGGCCTCAGGAGCAGAATGCTGGGTGAGACCCTTGGTGTTGGAAAGCATTGAGGGGAAAAAGAGCCTTTCCCAGCAAAATCCTCAATTAATAGTGAAGGGTGATGTTTATGTATGGAATAATTCTGTTGGCCAGCTTGGGTCAGCTGCCCTGGCTTTTGCTCCCCATATCTTTTGCACCTGGGTAACTCAAAACTGCTCAAGGCCTGGATCGCTGCAGCAAGCTGCATACTAGGGCTGGCCAAAAACTAAACCTAAGTGGCTTCTTGACTTTGTTTCCACTAAATCCAGTGTTGGGCTCTTCTCAAAAATTCGGCTTTTGTGGCTAGAATACTGATGCAGCAAAACCAGGCAGGAGAGACCAGGGAGGAGCACGGTCCTCCACAAAACCAGACAAGACAGTGGTCTTCAATGTCAGCCTTCAGGGTAGGTGTGAGTGGAACAGGATTGTTCTTGATACAGTCAAGGAAAACCATGTGCAAATGTTTGAAATATGATGTTGGAAGAATTAGGACTTGCATAGCTGCTCCTCAAGGATATTATGCTTGAGGAAAGGATCTGGGGAAGAGTCCAAGTCTAAGGTTAGAGATGCTGGTGTCATTCAGGACATCGTGGTAGGAGCGTGGGCTGGCAGAGGTGACAAGTTCTGTGCTCACTGTGTGGGTGGGCAGCCAACCCTAAGATGCAAGAGGGACAGCAAATCTTCAGGTGGGGCGAAAAAGCTGAGGTTTGCAGTAGAAAGATTGCCCTATGCAAGGGAAGGGGAGATTTCCAAGAGAGGATCTTGGGTGGTGATGGGTGCAGGAGAAGGTGAATGGGTCTGCTAAGCATGGCAAAGGCAGTAGAGTGCCAGGCTGGAAGAGATTTGGGAAAAGACATGGTCTGAGCTGGAGACAAAGCTCTCCAGGCAGCGGCAGTTGTACTCAGCACATGTTGTTCTCAGCAGCCAGATGTCCACGTCACCGCAATCACCGGGGGTGTTAATTGGCTCCCCGGGTGGATGCTGCACGCAGCAAGACCGAAATCCCAATTGCCTCGCTGCGAGAGCTCCATCAGCAGGAACCCACGCTTGTCCTCAGAGGTCAGAGCTCAGCAGAGCTCCTGGACCTTCGTGAAGGCGCTGGGCTCAATTAAATATGAGTAAACAAGTAAATGAGCACAATAGTCCCTGTATCTACTTAGGGAAAATACTCATTAGAACAAGGATTAGATAATCTCCTCCTGGAGCTTGTGTTCTTGGAAATACTTTTATGAGTAATGGGGGCTGAAAACATCTTTCCTCCTCCTCTCAAGTTCGCTCCATTAACCTACACAAACAGCAGCGACTTTCCCGACGCTGCTGTTTGACTCCAGGTTGCGTCGCAAAAGCGCCGCCAAGAATCGAAGCTCTTAATTATCTCAAAGAACCTCCAGTCACCTTCTTCCCTTTGTGTATCTTTGTTTCCCAGCGTAAATGACTGGAATTAGCCATGCAGCTTTGTGAAGCCACCTATAATGGACTGATGTCACAGGTTTGAAACGAGCCATACATTAAAATCGTTAATTATGGTACCAAAGGGGTTGTGGTGCTGCGAGGAAGGTGAAAGCAGGGCTGAGGAAGAGAAAGCACCAGAATTGCTGTGGGGATGAACCCTCTCCAGGCTGTCAACAAGGCTTTTATGTTCTTTTGTAGCTTTTTTTTTTGGATGAAATCAGATGTAGAGAAAGGCTCGGTTGGACCTTTAAACTGCGTGGAACATGTTGTGCCATGCCACCACTTAGGTTTTTCTTAATAGATCCCACTCAAATTCCAATGTTTCCCTCTTTTATGTCATTGCAGGTTAAATTGGGTGCTCTGTAGCATTTGCTTTGAAATCTAAAGGCAGGCTGTGAGGGAAGTCTAATTTAGTAAAGATGCTATGGATATAGATATAGCTATAGATATAGCTATAGATATAGCTATAGATATAGCTATAGATATAGCTATAGATATAGCTATAGATATAGCTATAGATATAGCTATAGATATCATATATATTTCAATATATATAAGTTAATATTCATATATATATATATATAAAATGTATAAGCAAATATTATATTTGCTAATCTCCCCTTTGTACTTAAGCACGAGTATTGATAGATGTGGGGTATAGGGGTGCACCCAGCCTTGAGTGACCTCCTGTCCTGAACCCGCTCTTCTATGCAACGTAAAATCCTCAATTCCTGACACTTGCTGCTCTGGGCGACCTCAGATTTAACTAAAACCCAAATTATTTGGGAAGGAGAGAGGTAATGTGAAAGGAAAGCGATGGGGATGGGAATATAAATGGGGTTTTCTTATGTTTCTTGGGGCAGGAAGGGCAGGGATAGCAAGGACACCAGGAGGGACCTTTTTTGGGGGGTGGTTTTGCAGGTTATTTTGGGGATATTTGTCCCTTGCATGGCAGGAAATTCTTGTTCTGTGTTGGAAAAAGTGGAACCGGACCATAACTGTCCGTTATTTATAGTATTTGTGACTTTAAAGACTTATTCTGAAGTAAATGGCTCTCACGATGTCTTCTGCAACAGGCCTGCTATTTGCTTGTAGCTTTTGAAGCCTTCTAAAGCTGAGAAAGTAATTAAAATGTATTTTGCAAACAACGTCGTGAAGAGGATTAAACATGAGACTGAAAGGGAGCAGTGGAGTCCTCAGCTTTTCATGACCTGAAATGAAGAATAATGGATCTCTGGAAGATATTTATACCCGAATTACTAGGTTACAGCTGTGGTAACTGGGTGATTAGATTCAATGACCTGAAAGCTCCTTTTTTTTTTTATTGCCAGCAATTTGGCCAAATCTTTGCACTGACGTTGCCCAGAGCTTTTTGGATGGGCTGAAGGCTTTGGAGTGGCTGTATTTCCAGTTCTCTGGATGTCACAGTGACTTGTAGGCAGTATTTTTGTTGTGTTGTTTCCAGATTGCACACCAGATGTTCGAGCCGGGCTGTCAGGCTGTTTCACCACGGTTTGCTTTCTGTTTACTAACTATAATATTTATTTTTCTGTCCTTCCTAAGGCACCGGGTAGAGATGGAATCAAAGTTACCCTGCACCGTTTCCTTCACCTCCACTATAAAGACCTGCCAATTCTTCAAGCGTCAAATGAATTCCCATCCAGAAGCTTTTACTTAAAAACACCTCTTGGATCGAAATCCAGCGGTGCCAGCCTTTAAGTTGAGATGTTGCTTTCTCAAACATGAAGGTTACCCTTGGTCACATCTGCCCAGATGTTCTTTACCTCCATACTGAGGTATGTTTATTTACCCCATTAATTTTGCTGCATTCAGCGTTAACTACAAACATTTCTGCAACGAACGAAGGGAAAGCTGATAGCTCGGGGCTGCCAGGTGTGCTTTGAGCAGCCCAAAACTCATCGTTGCGTGGAAATTTGGGATGAAAATGCAATTCTTTCGTGGTGTGACTCTTGCACCCAGCAGCTGTAGCCCCATGGGGGTGTTACTGGTGGGTTGTGGGGTAAAAGCATGTCCAGGGGAGCCCAAATAATGCCTGGCCCTGCACTTTCCAGAGCATCCTTTGGACCCCACTTTGTGCCATCCCAGATGGAGGTTGCAAAGGAGCCAGGGCATCATTTGGAGCTGATTTTGGAGGCAACATAAAGAAGCATGTAGGAAAATTTGGGGGTTGAATGATGCCGCGGGTACCACAGCAGAGGAGGGATGCGGGTTACAGACTTTTCCAACCTCTTTTTTTGGCAGCGAAGGTTCGGGGACTGCGTGAACTGAAAGGAGCTGTGAAACCCATAGGGTGCCAAAGCTGTTCCTGCTCACTTCTTCCAGGAAAAAAAAGGCAGACATTCAGGGAGCTTGTGCCTTCTCTTTGGAGCATTTTGGGAAAAGCCTTTAAACTCGACGTGGCTTCTGCGTTATGGAGACCAAAGCTGCAGGTCGCAGGTAAGTGAGGAAATGCTGACAAGTGACCTGGTTAAAAAATACCCCCATTTAAAGCCAGATGTGGAAAAAGAAGCTGAATTCTGGGTGGGCGCTGATGTGAACACGAAAACCACTTGGCCAAACGCTTCTCCGCGTGGATCCAGTTAGCAAACTGGTTTCCTCCCGAGTGTAAACTGGGATTATGCCTGGGAGGCAGATGGTTTCTTGTAGCAAAAAGAGCTGAAATAGCTCCGTGTTCTTCACATTCCCTTCTGCAAGGCTGTCGCACCAAAATGGTATTAAAAAAGAGCCAAGCGAGAGGGGAGGGGAGGGGAAAAAGGGAAGAAATTGTGTAACTTCAGAGGCTGCCGTTGATTTCAGTGGAAAAACCAGAGAGAAAATGTTTATAATTTGGAAGTCAGCTGGCACCGTTTCACCTCATCAGCTTATTTGGGCTTGTTGAAAAATCCTGCCTGGTTTTTGGGAGCTCGATGTCTCTGCAGAAGGTTGATTTTTAAATTTTTTTTTCAATAATAAACAGCAGGTCCTTAATTATGATTTTATGTTTTTGCCTGAAAATCTATTTATGTAGCAATTAATATCCGCTGATGAAGTGTATGGATTATTAAGGCTGATTATTCATCCTAGGTGTGATTTCTGCTTCCTTTCCTGTATTGGGCAGCTAAAGGTTTTCTAGCCTTTATGAAGCTAGAAACGTGTTTGAATGCTTGCAAATGCAGATATTTCTATTAAAAAATGGGGGTTTTTTTCCCCCAAATAGACAAACAAACACAAGTGCATCCCACCAGTAAGAATATTTTTCAGGTAGTCTAAATTATCCCAAGCTTCGTTTTAGTCCACCATGTAAAAGATGGATATCTTGATAGAAAATATAGGGATAACTATGTATTTAAGCACGCAGCACTGAAGGAAACACCTATTTTGGAGACTTCTTGGGGCTCTGAGACCACAGAAGAAAAGAAAAATGTGGTTTTCTGCCTTCAGGCCACCGAGCATCCGAGCGCGGCGTCCTGCGGAGCCGCTGACCTTAGGCGATTATCTTCTCTATCCGAATGCCTGGGAGCAGTGATGTTGTCTTGCCATCACCTGGCATGGAAACAGCTGTTATCTAATATATTTCATAGATTTCTGAGGTCAGGAGGGACCATTACGATCATCTGGCTTGACAGTTACTACCATCGATTGGGATATTTTGGGCTGCGGCCAGCAGCCAGCGAGGGTCAGGGAGGACTTTTTCTTCCTCCCAGTGCGCAGTCGCTGCGTATTTGCTGGGTTGGGTTCATGAGTTTGTTTTCCTGGCTTGTGTTTTTATTCTGGAGGCATCGGAGCTTGGTTGTGGTTTCAAAGGGAGCTCAGCAGGATCCCTTGGTTGTGTGCAGAAGCTTTTTGCACCCCAGGGTGGTGTTTTCTTCTCCTGGAGATGCTGGCAAAGCTTTTGGGTATCATTTCTGACCCCCAGCTGCTATATTCACCCATGACCTGGGTCAATCCCATATGAGATATGGGATCAGAACACAGTTTTTTTTCCCAAATTAGAATAATAGAATCACAGAATGTGTTGGGTTGGAAGGGACCTTTAAAGCTGATCCAGTCCAACCCTGCAGTGAGCAGGGCCATTGGTACCAGATCAGGTTGCTCACAGCCCCATCAAGCCTGGCCTTGAATATCTCCAGGGATGGGGCCTCCACCACCTCTGGGCAACCTGTGCCACTGATCAACCACCTCATGGTGAAGAGCTTTTTCCTCATATCCAACCTAAATCTCCCCTTTTCCAGTTTAAAGCCATCACCCCTCATCCTATCACCCCATGCCCTTGTCAGAAGTCCCTCCCCAGCTTTCCTGTAGCCCCTTCAGGTCCTGGAAGGTCACTGTAAGTTCCCCCCAGACCCTTCTCTTCTCCAGGCTGAACAACCCCAACTCTCTCAGCTGTCCCCATAGCAGAGCTGCTTCAGCCCCTCAGCATCTCCGTGGCCTCCTCTGGACCTGCTCCAACAGCTCCAAGGCCTTTGGGAAGCCCAGACTGCAGGGGGGGGGGGTCTCACCAGAGCAGAGCAAAGGGGCAGAATCCCCCTCTGGCCCTGCTGTCCACACTCCTTGTGATGTAGCCCAGGTTGGGGTTGGTTTCTGGGCTGCAGATGCACATTGGTGGCTCATGTGCAGCTTCTCATCCACCAGTACTCCAAGTCCTTTTCCTCAGAGCTGCTTTCCCAGCCTGTATTGGTAACAAGGATTGTTCTGACCCAGGTGCAGGACCCTGCACTTGGCCTTGCTCAACCTCATGAGGTTCACCTGGACCCACTTCTCCAGCTTGTCCAGGTCCCTCTGGATGGATCCCTTCCCTCTGGCACATTGACACCCATTGGTGTCACCCCAAACTTGCTGAGGGTGCACTCAGTCCTGCTGTCAATGTCATTAATGAAGAGATTAAACAACACTGGTCCCTTGGAGGACACCACTTGTCACCATCTCCCATCTGGACATGGAGCCATTGATCACTGCTCTCTGGATGTGACCTTCCAGCCAATTCCTTATCCACTGAACAGCCCACCCATCAAATCCACACCTCTCTGACATAGAGAGAAGGTTGCTGTGGGGGACCATGTCAAAGGCCTTGCAGAAATCCAGATAGATGCCATCCATAGCTTGTCCCTTGTCCACTGATGCAGTTACCCCACTGTAGAAAGCCACCAGGTTGATCAGGCAGAACTTGCTCTTAGTAAAGCCATGCTGGTTGTCTCAAATCATCTCCCTGTCCTCCTTGTGCCTCAGCACAGCTTCTAGGGGGGATTAGGAAGGGACTTTCTTCTGCAAGAGGTGGTGCAGGGGGTTGGGTCCAGTCCTCCAGGCACGGCCCATGCAGCAATGTCCTTGCTGGTGCAGCACACAGGCACTGCCCACGCTTCAGCCCATCTCTTTCACCCAAAACACCTCAAACTTCAGGGTTTGGAGAATAAAACCACCTCATTCTGGCAAGAATCAGCTGCTGCAGCTCAATCAGGGAGGAACTGGGTGGATTACAGGGAATGGGAGATGAGGTTGCTTGATCTAATTGGCTTCGTTAACCTGAAAGCTGAGAAATGACTGAGGCTGGCTGTATTATTTGCCCCTTTTGATTGATTCTTAAGCATTATTGAAACTTAATTCTCGTCATCAGAGGCAAATTGAGAGGCGAAGGAGTCGCGTAGCCTGGCAGCAGCGACCCGGGAAGGCAAAGAAAGCTCTGTACCACCCGGCTTGCTGAGGAGTGGGAGTTTGCCGTGCGTACTGCGAATATAAATAACCAGATCAACCCAGAATCAACCGTTTTGTCAGCTGTGTCCCGGGGCTGTGCCAGCTACAGGCTCTCCATATGTAATTCTTCTTATAATCCTTTCTCTTACACCGGTCCCGTAATGATCTGGTTGCATAAGGAAGGAGTTTGAATGGGTTATGAAAAGGGAAATAGTCCCTCAAATCCATTGCCAGGGGAGGATAGGCTGCCCTGCTCCTTTCCTAAAGCCAAGGATTTATCCCTGCATATCTGAAATAAAAAAAATAAAGGTCGCTTCTTCATTCCAGGTGAGTGAAAGAGCTTTGCTGGAGCCCAGGCTCGTGTCTGTTTTGTGGCGCTCGATGCTGCAGCTGCTGTTTTCCACCTCGCTGGGTTTTGTCTTATGAATAAACAGTATACTAATTGTTTCAGCTTTCAGGGCAGCCCGGTCACGCCAGGAATTGAGGTTTATGTAATTCTGGTTTTGCTGTGGATTGCAGGCAAGGCCCCTGGGTGAGAACCTGCTCGGTCTTTGAGCATCCTCCACGGGATCCCGTCGTACCGTGACGCCGAGGGAGCAGCTCTGCCACGATGCTTTGTGGACCTGGTGCAGATAAAGCAAGGGCACAGGTTGAGTATATAACAAAAATTCATTTGGGAGTGGTTTTAATGGTAACTTGTATGGATATAATCGAGATACATTTGATATTTTCCCTACCTGATAGCTTTCAGTGTGGTTTTTTTCCTGAGGGAAAGGGCCACCCTCTGCTGCCCGCAGGCCTGAGCAGGGATGGCAGCAAAGTCTCTCAAGCCGCCTCCCCTGCGCCGCCGTCTCCCTTCCTGCAAAATAAACCCAACCACGCTGTCTCCTTCGGTTTGTGTCTCAGCTCCCCCTCCCATCTGCTCGTCTCCTCTCCTCCCCTGCTTCCCCGAAAATCCCTCTGCCATATGGTCCCTCTCTCCTGCGTGGCCTCGGCAGTGCTGCCTGGTCCTCCTCCCCTCTGGGCACCCTCAACCTTGCCAATTTTTCTTGCAAAGCTCATGAAACTTGGCTTTTTTAGTGATGTCCCAGCTTCTGTGATGATGGTTGGGTTGCAGCTGTTTTCTTTTAGCTCCAAAACCAACATTTCCAGACCCAGGGCTTGCATTGATGCTATTTAATGCCTTGGGAGTTGTTAAGCTGCTCAGGTGGGATTTCTCCTTGATGTCTGAAACCTGCTAAACACCCTGGCTGTGTTTTTCCTCTCTGTTTTAGGGATATTCAGCTTTCTGTTCACCAGTTGGATCCACAACTTCAGTTTGGGGTGGATTTTCCCAGTTCATCTCCTCTTGTTATATAGCAGCGACCTTGGATAATCCCATCTTTCTCTGTCACCTAGGTAGGTATCCAGCTTCTGCAATGAATGAGGTGTTGCCAAAGCCTTACTTCTATGTATTTTATTGAATTTTGGGGGGATATCTAAACTAGGACAAACTTTAGTGCTGCTTAGAAAAACCCAGGCTGTGCCCATGGATGATGTGGTGGTGACAGAAGGTAGAAATATAGAATATGAGGAGTTGGCAAGGACCTGGAAAGCTCCCCCAGTGCAACCCCTGCCAGAGCAGGATCACCAGAGCAGTCACACAGGAACATGGCCAGGGCTTTGGGGGTCTCCACACAAGGACACTCCACAACCTCTCTGGGCAGCCTGGGCCATGCTCCAGAACCCTCACACTCACAAACTTTGGCCTCATCTTCAGCTTGAACCTCCTGTGCTCCAGCTTGGGACCATTGCCCCTTGTCCTGGCATTGGCCATCCCAGAGCAGAGCCTGGCTCCTTCCTCCTGACACTGCCCTTTCCAAATGGAGACCCAGGAATGAGGGCACCCCTCAGGCTCCTCTGCTCCAACCTCAAGAGCCCCAGCTCCCTCAGCCGCTCCTCAGCAGGAGATGCTCCACTCCACTCCCTCCAGCATCTTGGTGGCCCTGCTGGACTCTTTCAAGCACTTCCTGTCCTTCTTGAGCTGAGGACCCAGAACTGGACACAAGATTGCAGATGAGGTCTCCCCAGGGCAGAGCAGAGGGGCAGGAGAACCTCTCTGCCCTCCAACCACCCCTTCTCCTCCACCCCACGATGGCCTTGGCCTTCTTGCCCACCAGGGCACATTGCTGCCTCCTGGGCATCTGCTGCCACCAGCACCCCCAGCTCCTTTCCAGCCACTGGGCCCCAAGCCTGCAGCGTCCATGGGGTTGTTGTGAGCCAAGGGCAGGACCCGGCCCTTGGCCTTGCTCAACCTCAGCCCATTGGCCTCAGCCCATGGCTTCAGCCTGGCCAGGTCCCTCTCAGAGCCTTCCTGTCCTTAACAGATCAACACTGCCCCCAACTCAGTGTCATCTGCAAACTGACTGAGGGAGCACTCCATCCCCTCATCCACAGCAGGGATAAAGATGTCAAACAGGACTGGCCCCAAACCCAGCCCTGAGGAACACCACTTGTGACTGGACAAGGGGTTGTCCTGTCTGCTAGGGAAGTAGCAAATAGCTATGCTAAGAGAGCGATCCAGCCATGCTCTTCACACTGAGGAAGTCAGGATTTTTGGCTTATCCTGCTATAAATGAGAGTTTATTTGCACAGGTGCCAGGGAGTTGTGCTTTTGGAAGGCATTTGGTCCCCTCTTGGACAACTGATTGAAAGGGAAGCCATCACACGCGGCCACATCCCTGCAGGAGAGTTGCCATCCCAAATGCACCATCTGCCTGCGTCGTTTGTGGATGCGGCGGAGTGTTTTTACAGTTACAGATGGCTCGGGAAAGTTAAATCAACTTGACACAAGCGTGGCACAGGATTTTTCCTTCCCTCCCACTCGCGTGTGTCAGCGCAGCCCATGACGCTCTGTCAGCCGTTTCGGGCTGCGGGAGTCAAGCATCCTGCAGCCGTACACAAAGCCACCGCTAACCTTCAATCTCCTTATTTTCCAAGCAACATCTGAAAAAGAAGCCCATCTGCTTATATATTTTCATCAGTAAAAGTCGTAGATTAGGAGATGTTGGGGTTTGTTTTTCCCCAAATCTCGCTTGCTTGGAGCAAGCACAATCTGTTCGACCAGCGGAAACCATCAACACTCCAGGTCTCATCCCACCCTTGCCATGGTCCATATTGAACTGAACAGGAGGCTGAGTGGCTTCTGAATGATAAAAGACCTCAAATCTTTCTTTTTAAGAGCAAATGTTACTCAATCGCTTTTGATTTCCACACGGTAGCTCAGGAGGATTTAAATGATTGGTGTCTGGGAAAGCCACATGTGTGCAGAGACCACATCTTGGCCTCCAAGTAGGTGAAGATGAACAGAAACCTTAAAATAAGGAATTTCGAGAGGCTGCCAATGTGTGGATTTGTGCCTGCTGAGGAGTGTAAATACATTTACCTGCTAATGCTGGGGGAGGTGAAGAGGTTAATTAGAGCACAGCTAATCAAGCGCTCCACTGAAGCGGGGCTGCTAGAGGTTGATTGTGCTGATATTTCGTCGGTGCCTGTAAAATAGGGGGTAGAAACGGGATAAAAATGAACTGAAGCGGGGTATTTAATGGTGTATATATACAAGGGAGTGAAGTAGCCGTGGGATAAGTGATAAATCCATGCTAACATCCAAACAAAACCCATTCAGGGGTTTATTATATCGATATAATTTCTATTTCTCCTCCGTCTTTAGCACCTGGAGCGGCTGTGACCTGGTCTGCTGGTGTGGCAAAGGGAGGTAGCACTGGATCCCTTGTCCCAGTGAACTCAGCTGCGGTGCAGGGGTGAGTGAGGATGTTTTTGAGCTAAATCCTGAAAATTCTGCACTGATGTCATTGTAGACTTGTGGGACGCTGGGGGTTGAGGTTGTGTGAAGAGATGTTGGGGTGTCCCTGCTGATGTGGTGCTTGTACCCTTGTTATTTGGGTTGAGAGCTTGAAACACCATGACCTGCACTTAGATGAGCACTGAGAGAAGGCAAAGACCTCTCCAAATGAAGACATTCAAAGAAAATATGAATTTCTGAGCCAAATCCCCTTTGGACAGTGCTGGAAGAGGGAGCACTTCTTAACAGCCTCGTTTAAGAAGGCGCTTACCCAAATCCATATTTATTTTTCCTCCTAAGAATAGAAAATTTGTTCTTCCCTAATATTTATGAAGATGCCTGAATTTATGCTGCCTTATGAATATGCAAACGAACGCCATCATCGCGCATGTAAAAGCGGTAATTTGTGAGGCTGGCTTTATAAAAATAGTTTTGCTTTTAATGTAGCCAGAGGTCCAGTGGTGCTGTCTCCCTCTTTAGCGTTGCTCAGCGGGGAGGTCAGAGGCTGGGGAATAGGAAACCTCAGTTGAAGTCTTCTCATAAAAATAGGAGAAAAATAATTGGGATATTTGCGATATGTGGGAGATGCTGGTTCCTGCGAGAGAGCTCCCTCGTGGGGGCGACCCGTCCAGTTTTTGTGATCCAGTTGGTGCCAGTCGCAGAGGCTGTTCCTCAGGGCTGGGTTTGGGGCCAGTCC
>NW_010197560.1:4031-5034 GCF_000695765.1 Mesitornis unicolor | reverse complement strand
ATCTTAGTCCTGAATCCAGCACCAGCTCCAGTTTGCAGAGAATCATTAATGACTGCACAAGCCCAAGAGGCAGCAAAATCACCTTTTTCCAGGAGACTAAATCCACTCTCAATCTGAGATAAATCATTATCCGAGAGGCTGAAAGAAGATGGGCACCAAAGACGAGGAGACAGCATTTAAAGGTGAGCGCCCATCCCAAGAAGATGACATAAAACCAACTAAAAATTAGTAAGGGGAGGAGGGAAAAGTGAGAATTGTGTGGTTTTTGCCAGCAATAAAACAGACTTGAACCGTTTTCCCGGGATGCAGGAGAAGATCCATCACATGGGGCTTCTTTTTCTAACAGCGAGGGCAGTTCAGCCGCAAGCTCCCCGCTAGAATCGACAGGCACCGGCACACAGGCTGCATGACCCAGTGGAAATTAGGGATGGCAAGGTCGTATGATTCTTCAGTCACGCGAGCTCTATTTCAGTGAGGAAAAAAAAAAACCACCAACAAAGAGCGACGCTCTACGTTCATTATTCCAGAAAGACGTGGACAAAATCCACAGGGAAATGGAGGGAGTGAAAGGAGGGAAGCTGAATGCACACAATAAGACACACAATGAAACGCCGAGCTCCTATACGCGCTCCCACGTATATAATTCACCTTCAATATTAAAAATAAAAGTGATATTCAGCAGCTTCTCATCTTTGCTGCCGGAATAACGTCCAGGAGAGCAAATTCAGACACTTCTCCCATCGCATCACCTCTAATTTAAGCAGACATTAAAACCGATAGCGGCTGGGAACCTGCTCCATACGGGCGCCTGTCGCTTTAACTGTGGGTATTTTCCTGCCTTAACAACAACCTGTTATGTGTTTATCCTGGTTATGAACTCCAATTAAATCACAGTTTAAGAAGGGCACCAAGTCCCAACAGGTGCTGAGAACATTAAGTTCTACTGCAACCAGCAATCGCTCTACGCTGGGGTGGTTTCAGATGCAGCCAGATCAATTCCTGC
>NW_010197560.1:1086-4012 GCF_000695765.1 Mesitornis unicolor | reverse complement strand
AACTTGCTTGATGAATAAAAAAAATTAAGAAAATAACTGAGAAAAGGTCTATCAAGACTGAATTTCAGCACGCTTTTGCTTAATCTGGACAAGTCTTGAGCCTTTCTCCTCGAGCAAACCAGTGATGATGTGGGAGCTCCAACCCTGCAAAGGAGGCACTTGGCACCTTGTGGGATTTACTCCCTTGACTTTCAGATTTAAGTCTGCTCGACCTGCTCCGGGTACAAAAGGCAGGCACAAGGTAAGACAACAAGTATGTATTTGAAGGAGCAATTAATTGATATCCTTCTGAAAAAGAAAACAGTATAAAAATACCCCAGAAAAGCAAACCTCTGCTATCCATGAGCTCAAGAGCAAAGCAGCAGCTCAACATGGGGCAGCTCCTCCTTACTTCCCACTCAGGTATCAACAAAGCAAAGGTGCAGCAACCTCAAGGCTTCGCTTCTGAGCTTATCACAAGATTGTTTCTTACTTAAAAAAAACCAACAAATAAAATAAAAATAATACCTTCACGCCAGTGCACAGCGATCACCAGGCCAAAACGCAAGGTGTTCTTCCCCAAAGATTAAATATAATATTTCCCTGGCAAATGAAACAACGCAGAACCTCATCGGGGGGCATCTTCTGCTTAATCCTATGTAGTAAGACCCGAGCAGGGCTCGCAAGATTCGCAGCCGTGCTCGAAGCGAACGTTACTGGCTGCTGCCACTTAGAAACGTTGAACACGTGGGAGCGCGCTCAGCGAGACGCGGATCCAAAAGCTCGCCGGGATTGTAAGATAGTCACGATGGCACTTAAAAACAATCACCTACTACAGATCCAAGCCTAAAAAAATCACAGCACAGCTTCACTAGAAAAAAGAGAGAAGAAATATCAAACGCTGTCTTCTAGAGACAGCATCAGAAAGGAGAGCAGGGGCACCATTTTCCAAGGCAAGCCGCTTGTTTTCCTGAAATCCTGTGTGCATTTCTTATTTTTTTTTAAACTGTTACTACAAAGAAACAGCCTCCACGATTTGTTTAATCGGCGTTTAGTCATCTAATGCCTGTTTAGGCTTAAGAACCGGGTACCATAAACATAATCCTAACGACGACTGCCATGCTATTCAAAATACCAAAAAAAAAATCACTGCTCCCAGACGGAGAAATAGTTAAAATTACCCAAACGCAGAGCGATACAAAGGCTTTTTTTTTTTCTTTTCCTCCTTATTTTAAATAGGGCCGGGATGTCAAGCTGGAACAGGCACTCCGCTCCAAGCCGTCTTAACCGAATTCATCTTCTCTAGTTTCGTCTCAATGACCGTCGCAATTATATGATTAAGCAGGTGCACGGAGCTTTCAGGTCTGTTGGACAAGCCCCAGCTTCAATAGCCTGGGCGATCAAACTGACAAAGCAACAATGAGAGAGTGAACTTACAGTTCCAGCCAAAAAAACCCATCCTTTTGGGGGGGGAGAAGGAAAAACCCCCTCGAAACAATCCAGCCGCCAGCAAAGCCGTCGCATTCGGCTCTAAAAGCAGCAAGATGATACCCTCGAAAGTTGAAATTTAGGCAACAAAGATGATTTATTTGATTTATTCTTTCTTTCCTCTAGCTGGGTTGGTTTGGGCAGTTCAAGTTCTCGTACCGGCAGGTAGTTCCAAGCCGCATTTAAACTGGATTTTAGTGATAAACCACAACCTGTGCCAGCATTTCTGACTGCTTTAAGGGAAAAGGGGGGGCTCTCCTGGTCATGAAATGGGGCCGCCACCGCCGCCGCGTCTTTGTGCGGTTTGAAGTGCCACCGCGCCATTACCCTCATCCCCGGAGACCTCATTAAAACGGAGAGCCCCAGAAGTAGAGCAGAAAAAGCAGCGTGAGGCGGTATTTTAAAATTGACGTTTTGACTCGTCAAAAAGTTTCCAGAAATGTCCATCCCTTCAAAACAAAAAAAAACCAACAACAACAACAAAAAACCAACCCACAACAACAAAACACCCGCAAAGCCTACCAAAACAAGACACACCAGCGCACGCACACACGCTCTCTTCCCCTGGGGCCAGGCCAAAGAGAACAAATCCACGTGACCGTCCGATTGCTCAACGCCGCTCTTGGAAGGTGTTCAAGTAGGATGATAAGTGCGGTGTAAGCCTCTAATGAACATAAAAAGGAATTTATCCCAAATGTAAACTGCGTCCTACCCTTTGCCTCAGCCGATCGCGGCGGAGCAAACACGGGGAGTTTTGGCGATTACAAAACGCTCCGCAGGTGAACTAAGGAGCTTTGTACCTTTATTCTCCTTGACTCAGGACGAGCCTAAAATTAGAAGGGAGCGCAATGCTCCGTGATTTACGCTCTCCGATAGCTCCAAACCTCCAGCTCTGTAAACTGGTCAGAACAGGGAGATTCAAACGAAGCTGGGCACTATTTATAAATCCTTTCATGCATGGAACAGGGTGATACTTCCCTTTGCCAGCCTCGATGCTTTTAAAAATAGAGCTTGGGGAGACTACGACCCAGCCAGAAGCATCTACCCACAAAAGGAGGAAAAGAAATCAGCACAAAATAAACTCCGGTCCGAGGGGAGGTTGCAAACAGCTCGCCCTGGAGCGTCCGTGTTTCTCCTCGGCGCACAACAATAAATCCCGGCTTGGAAAACAACGCCACGGTTTGGGGGGGCTGTGGGGTGCCAGGGTGTGTCCCCCCCCATGGGTGTAAACACGCTGGCGGGGGCACCCCATCAGCTGGCGGCTCGCTCCGCCCCGGTCCCGGTTTCCGGGTAGTAACAGAGCAGCCAATCCGTGGAGTTGTGAGCTCTACCCGAGGCCTCTCGCCTGCAAACACAGCTCCCAAGGCCGGCAGCTTGCCTCAAAACTTGGGGGTGGGTAGCTGGGGATGGGAGTCCCCACTCTGGCACCCTACAGTCCCCAGGGTGGGAGGTGTCTGGG
>NW_010197560.1:380-888 GCF_000695765.1 Mesitornis unicolor | reverse complement strand
AGTGCAGCAGCCCCCCAAAAAGGGGAGCAAGGCAGCGCAGCTCCCCGCTGCAGGCCCTTCCTCGCGTTTGCACAACAGGAGAGAAACAATGAGTGACTCAGAGTTTCAGCACAAAATCGCCCAAGCGATTATTAAACGTCGCTTCGACACATTAACGTGCACGCACAGAGCTCTGCGCACCCCCCCCCGCCGCTGCCCTCCCCAGCCCCGCAGAGCCGAGCGACCTCTCCCCTTCCCCGCTCACAAAGAAGCATCCACAAAAGGACACGGACGTGTTAGGATTGAAAATAGGAATAATAAAAAGAGCCCACTCGGCTCCTAAACCTGTCAGAGCAGGAGAAGGCAGCGGTGTTATTCACCCCGGCCATCACCCCCTCCCTGCTCAAAAAAAAAAAGGTAGCCCTTGGCAGGCCATAAATCCATGCCATTATTCTCCATCGGAGACACGAAAAGGCGCTGGAAAGGGAAACTGTAATGAAAATGGCAGCAAAAAAGAGGAGAAAAAAAA
>NW_010197560.1:0-212 GCF_000695765.1 Mesitornis unicolor | reverse complement strand
GGGCCTAGCGAGCTGCGCTCATCCCGGGCAGGCAGGCGAGGCGAGGCGAGCCAGGCAGACAAACAAAAAAAGGCTGGGGAGGGAGGAGTGGTGAGGAGTCATCTGACACATCCAACTTCCTAAGTTTGTTGTCCGCAGGAGACCGACCGCTCTAACCCTCACCCCTCCAAACACCAGGAAGGCTGCGGCGACAATAATGAGAGCTTCGCTTT
>NW_010197559.1:1281-3556 GCF_000695765.1 Mesitornis unicolor | reverse complement strand
ATCAACACTCCCCCCAACTCAGTGTCATCTGTAAATTTGCTGAGGGAGCACTCGATGCCCTCATCCAGATCAGTGATAAAGATGTTAAACAGGACTGGCCCCAGAACAGAGCCCTGGGGACACCACTTGTGACTGGCACCAACTGGAGTTAGCTCCATTCACAACTCTGTGCTCAGCCATCCACACAGTTTTTAACCCAGCAGTGTGTGTGTCCGTTCAAGCCCTTTGCTGCTGCACCAGCGCGTTCGTGCTCCTGGGCAAAGCTTCACACTTAGATTTGGCCTCGTGCTGTGGGTTTGGTAGGCGTAAACTCCCTAGAACAGGATTCCAGAGCACCCCCAAATTGCTTTATCCAGCAATGCCACCTTTCTTTTAATATTATTACAAAATTCCAATGGCTGTATAATGCTATTTTAATGCATATTTGTAAGTAGTAAGAGTAACTGAAGAGCAAATTGAGTAAAAAGAGTAATTGAAATCTGTAGAAGACTGCTCTAGATGAGGTGTGGAGGTATGCAAATGGGAGTGAGCCCGTTTCTCTGCTTCATCTTGTTCACACAGCGCTCCTGGGAGCGGACCCATGTTCAGAACCACCACGGTGGCCGTGGATGAGGAAGGTGGCGATGAGGACGACTCCGCAGCCAACAGCAGCTCCTTCACCCAGACGACTTCTGGCCAAGCTGAGGTGGCTGTGGACAGAGGTTTCCTGAGCACCGGACAAGCGGGTGGCGCCGTTCTGCCAAGCCAAATGCCCACGCAGGCAGCGCAAGCGATCAGTTTTGGCATCAAGAATACGTTGGGGACTCCGCTGCAGAAGATCGGCGTGTCGTTTTCATTTGCCAAGAAGACTCCGGTGAAACTGGAGACCATCGCCTCTGTTTTCAAGGACCACGTGGAAGAATCGAGTTCTGCGGATGGAGCGAAAGCTGATGAGAGAGGGTCCTCGGATGCAGGGAGCCTGCAGAAACCTGGCGAGGGCGAAAGCGCAAATAATTCTGATGGCAAGGCGGAGGAGGATGAGCAACATGACAAGGATAGCGGCTCTCTAGCCACTACCCTGTCTAAACTAAAAAAGATGAGACGAGAGGATGGACCGATGGCAGTTGAACCAGAGTATTACCACTATATTCCCCCAGCCCACTGTAAAGTAAAGCCTAACTTTCAATTCCTGCTTTTCATGAAGTCTACCGAACAAATGGAAGCTGAAAATGTGAACAAAAAAGCCACGCATGAAGCGAAAAAGGGCAGTTCTCCAAAACCCAAACCCGGCAAGCACGCGGAGAAGGCTGCTGAGAGCACGGGGCAGCAGAAGGAGCAGAGCGCTGCTGAAACTGCAGCTCAGCAGAGCAAAACGGAGCTCAAAGAAGTCCCGGAAAATGCGAGTGTGCAGGAGAGCAAACACCCTACGGAGAGCAGCCTCCCTGAGCCTGACACTGCTAAAGAAGCCTCTCAGCCTGTCCCGGGCTGCAAAGATGTCTCGGAAGGACCCAAGCATCCACCAGGACCTTTCATCCCCGTTCTGAGCAAAGACGAGAGCACGACTCTCCAGTGGCCTTCAGAGCTGCTCATATTTACCAAAGCAGAACCCTCCGTTTCCTACAGCTGTAACCCCCTGTATTTTGATTTCAAGCTCTCGCGCAACAAAGATGCTAAAGGTAAAGGGGCAGAGAAGTCTAAGGATGCGGGGGGTCTCTGTAAGGAAAACGTTCAGGGCGCAGAGGTTGAGGTAAGCAAAGCCAAGGAGGCGGAAAGCGTAGCAAACAGCTCTGCTCTGAGAGTGGAAAACAAATCTCTGTCCGCCTGCGGCTCCCAAAACAAGCAGGAATCCGGTTTGACAAGCGTTAGTAAGGGGGAGGGAGAGGACAGTGGTAAAAGCATCACTGGTAAGAGTAAATCTGGCAGGTCCCATAAACACAAAAAGAAAAAGAAGCACAAAAAGTCCAGCAGGCACAAACGTAAACACAAGGAGGAAGCCGATGAGAAGGGCCGGAAAACTGACCTGGGGGAAGAGAAACCCAAGAAACGGAAAAGGCGCAGGCACAAAAAAGGCAAATCCTCCCTTTCTGCTGAATCGGAACGAGCGCTGAAAATCGAAGCGTCTGAAGATTGCGGCCATTTCCAGAAGAAAAAGTGGTGCTCTCAGGAGTCCCAGAGGAAGTCGCTGTCTGCTGAAGAGGGAAGCAGCGGTAAAAAGGAGGATGGCGGTAACTCCTGCCAGGAGCACGGCAGCAAGAAGCACAAGGCCGACCTGCAGCAGTTCCCCGCCTCGAGGAGA
>NW_010197559.1:808-1046 GCF_000695765.1 Mesitornis unicolor | reverse complement strand
CAGGAGTTACTCGGATGACAGCTACAGCGACTACAGCGACCGCTCCAGGTGCCACTCCAAGCGGTCCCACGACTCGGAGGATGACTCCGACTACAACAGCTCGAACCACAGGTCCAAGCGGCGCAAGTACTCCTCTTCTGAGGACGACTACAGCTCCAGTCGCAGCGGGTCCAGGAGTCGAAGCAGGAGCCGAACCCACCCTCGAGGCAGGGCCAGAACGAGGAGCAGGGGCAGAAAA
>NW_010197559.1:0-752 GCF_000695765.1 Mesitornis unicolor | reverse complement strand
GGAGCCGCAGCTACAGCAGGGATCGCAGCCGCAGCACGAGGAGCCACTCGCAGAGGTCTCTCTCGCGAAAGGGCTCTCGAGGCCACGAGAGCCCCGAGGAGAGGAGATCCGGGAGGAGAGACTTCATCAGGTCCAAAATCTACCGCTCGCAGTCTCCTCACTATTTCCGGACCGGTCGAAGCGAAGGATCGTCGCTGAAGAAAGAGGACGGTAAAGGAGAGGATCTGAAAGGATCTGGCTCGCTCTCCCAGAACAGCAGCAGCTCAGGCACGGGCAGGGCCTCGGAAGGCGACTGCAGCCCGGAGGAGAGGAACTCGGTCACTGCCAAACTCCTCCTGGAAAAGATCCAGTCCAGGAAGGTTGAGAAGAAGCCCAGCGTCACCGACGAGATGCTGGCGGGAGCAAACAAGGTGGGCATAAAGCTCAAAGATCCTCCCCAGGGCTACTTTGGCCCGAAACTTCCTCCTTCCTTAGGCAACAAACCGGTTCTCCCCTTAATCGGGAAATTGCCGACCGTTCGGAAACCCAGTGCCAAAAGATACGAGGAGTCTGGCTTGGAGAGGGGCGAGGAGCAAGAGCTGTCGGACTCCGAGGACGTCTCCCAGGGCATCGAGGAGGCTCAGTTGGGCGGCCAGTCTCTCCTGGAAGAAGTGGTGATGGCGAGGCAGGACAAACCTCTGGACGAGCAGAAACGGGAGGAACCTGCCGTGGAAATGCCATCCCTCCCCCTCGAAGCGCCGTCGCTCCCCGAG
>NW_010197558.1:0-371 GCF_000695765.1 Mesitornis unicolor | reverse complement strand
GTCCAAATATTCCCAGTAATCCAAATAATCCAAATAGTCCCAATAATCCAAATATTCACAATATTACAAATAATCAAAAGATCCCAAATAATCCCAATAATTCCAATATTCCAAATAGTCCCAATAATCCCAATAAAGAAGTCAAATAATCAAAATATTCCCAATAATCCCAGTAATCCAAATAGTCCAAATATTCCCAGTAATCCAAATAATCCCAATATTCAAAATATTTCCAATATTCCAAATAGTCCCAATAATCCAAATATTCAGAATAATCCCAATATTCCCAATAGTCCAAATATTCCAAATAGTGAAAATATTCTAAATAGTCCCAATAATCCAAATAATCAAAAGATCCCAAATAATCCCAA
>NW_010197557.1:0-1319 GCF_000695765.1 Mesitornis unicolor | reverse complement strand
CCACCGCGCCTCGGCCGAGCCGGGCGATGTGCGCTGCGGTCGGGGAAGGCTAGGAAGGGTCCTGTCGCAGGGGGAAAGGGAACGACGCCGTGATAGTTTGGTGGGCGCTGCTTGGGGAAGACCCCGGGGAAACGGCTTATTTCAGGGTCTGTCGCCGGGGTCGGTGCTGTGCGCGCTGCGGGCGGAGCGCCCAAAGCTGTGGCCACCCGACTTGTGGGTGCAAATGCGAAAGAGCCTCGGCCGCCTCTCGAAAATGGGCTTTTCTCCATCTCGCTTGTCTGAGATCGGGGTCGATTTTGGATCAGGGACGGTCTTCGGCCCGCGAGTCTTTTAAAGATCGTCTTATGAGGACACCTTCTCGCAGATTAAAGACTGCTTTCCTTGAAACGATGCTTTCCCTGAAAGAAAGTGGCCCTAAACAAGAAGCTGTTGGAAACTATTGCACGCACATTAATTGTATAAATGCGACTCGTTGCCGTAACAACGATGTGCCTCCCAGCACCGTGCTTTTCTTTATTTCAAACAGTATCTGCATTTTCAGAGCTAACAGAAAAATCCCGGCAAGAGTATCAAGCAGGTACACCACAAAAGAAGTGCCAGCGCTTCGCCACCCTCTTGATTTTTTGGTTTTGGGGAGACGCGGCAACGTGCCGAGGTAGAGCAGATCGAAATGACAGCCTCAGCTCTAGCTTTGCTCGGGGGACCGAGCCCTTGGGGTCCCGACCCCACTGCTCTGCGGTCGTGTCCCCTTCTCCGACATCGTCTTACGGGACCCTGCAGAGATGAGCGCCTGTTTGCAGTAGACCACGAAGCCACGAGAATTTATTATCAACGACTCCGGCATGAATTAAATGTTAAATTCTTACCCGAAAAACAAATTAATAAAATAAATAATCTCGCTTTCGTACGCAGCACGAAGCCGGAGAGCACCTCTGTGTGATTGAACGAGAACGGGCTAATTCAGCCCGTTTTAATAACTTCGCTTGGACTTACTCATTATCCCTTTTTCCCACCCAGGTATTTGCCGGGAAAGCCTTCGGTTCTCCCACCCAAGACTTCGGTGCCACAAAATATCCAAATGGGATTTTTTTTTTTTTTTTAATTTTTAAAGCTGGAGGGAAATAAGCATCTGGGGAAGCTGCGAGAAATCCACTTAGGAGGAGATGTGCAGGAGGTGTGGGAAGGGTGCCCTGTGCGAGTATTTTAAGGGATACTAGACAGCCGAGAGATGAAATCTGGGATGTCAGCGGGGATGTGTGGACGGAGACCTGGAAAGAGAGGAAGGGCCCCGCGCTTCCAAGGGGAGGGGGTGGGGGGGG
>NW_010197556.1:308-2011 GCF_000695765.1 Mesitornis unicolor | reverse complement strand
GCACCCCTTCCCTCCTGCACCCCCTCCCTTCTTCACCCCCTCCATTCTTCATCCCTCTCCCTCCTGCACCCCCTCCCTCCTGCAACTCCTCCATCCTGCACACCCTCCATCCTGCACCCCTCTCCCTCCTGCAACCCCTCCATCCTGCAACCCCTCCATTCTTCACCCCCTCCATCCTGTACCCCCTCCATCCTGCACCCCTCTCCCTCCTGCACCCCCTCCATCCTGCATCCCTTCCTCCTGCACCTCCTCTCTCCTGCACCCCGGCCCCATCCTGCACCCTGGCTCCAGGGCCATGGTCCCATGGAGGGGGCGATGCTGCTGACCACTGCTCGTGGTCCCTGGGCAAGGAGACAGGAGTGGGGGGCTGGCCCATGCACAGCCACGTGTTCCTCCCTGTTTTGCTGTTGATCTGTTCAGCGCGTTAATTTTTAATTTGTCAGGGTGACTTTTAATAAAGCATCTGTAATACTGCGTTGTTTTTCTAGTATTATTAAAGAGCTCAATTTATGCTAATTAAATACCAATTAACTTCGAAGCACTTAACGTGCTTTAAGGACATAAAATACATCTCATTCCCATTCAATTAAGTTTACATCAGGCCCGGCCATGGGTCTGCACCGTGTTTTTATCGGCACATGGCTCTGTGGCAGAGCCGGGATGCTCCCTGGTGTTTTCCAGGTTCTTAATGCCCGTTGGGATGGAGATGCTGCTCGGGTTTGGGGCTGAGATGCTCGCACCCTCGTGTGATGGACACCTCCTGGTCCCTGAGAGCCACTGAAGGCTCTGTGGACGCCACCGGCCGTGACTGGAGCCAGCGATGTGGGGACACAGGGAACAAAACCCGTGTGTGCTGTGGGAACAGCATCAGAGGGCGTTTGTCTGTGCCGGTGTCACGGCGGCTCTGTCGCTGTGGATAAACGCCCTGGTTAAATATTGACCGGGAGGAGAAAACCGCGCTGTGGTCAGGCTCCCTGATGCCAGCTACCTCCAGGGCACAGCCACGTCTTTGTCCGAGCAGGGAGGCTCCCACCGAAGCCCTGAGTCCCAGGGAATGAATGCCGATCCGGGCTGCTCGCTGGTGGCCCATGGCAAGCAACGGGGAAGCCTGGACCCTGGCTTGTGGTCCCGATTCTGCCCTCGGTCCCCAGGGGATGTCTGTGTCTGCTCTGGCTGGTGGCTGCATGGGACGGAGCTGGGAATGGCTGATAGGCAGCATGGAAATGCATGGATTAATGTGTCAGTTAATTGGGCTGAGTCTCTCTCCTGCCCAGCTCCATCGCTCTGAGCCCCCCTCCAGGAAACATCGCACTGGGATGGGGAGCTGGGGGACAGCGAAGATGCCCCTGGCTCCAGTGCGGTGCTTGGGGGTCAGCTCCATCGCTGCGCCGATGCCCGAGCCCCCCCGAGCTCCCCTGCGGGAGCGGGACGTGCGGCAGAAAAGTGCAGGCAGAAGGGGAAAATGGGCTGAAAAAGCAATAATTCTGCACGTTAGCGATAATCTGACAACGGCGCTCGTATCAAGAAGAAATCACTGGGGCTGTGAGCTCAGCAAGGCCCCGTGGTGGCGATTTCCCCCGGCGGTGGAGCCTCCCGGGGCGGCGTTTCCCTTCTCCCATGAAAAGGCTTTTCACGGCGGGCAGACAACGCCGCGCTGTTCCCCTCCGCCCACCCCCGCCCCGCGGTCCAGGACAGGAGGAGCC
>NW_010197556.1:0-217 GCF_000695765.1 Mesitornis unicolor | reverse complement strand
CAGCAGAGGCAGCCCAGGGCAGTGCCAAGCGTGGGGCTGCGGTGTGGGGGGATGGACGAGCGCTTTTTGGAGCACGCCCCATGAGAGCGTCTGGGAATTCTCACTTTGCTCCGCTGTAAAGGTTTTCTTTGCCAGTTTGCAGCTGGAAAAAAAATCACAGCCTTAAAAATAAAAGGTGATTTAATTCTTTGAGCTCATTTTGTCCATCGGGGCGGTA
>NW_010197555.1:0-680 GCF_000695765.1 Mesitornis unicolor | reverse complement strand
GGGGAAATGGGGTAAAAAATGAGAAGAAAGGGCTAAAAATCCAAAAAAATGCAAGAATTTAGGGGGAAATTCAAGAATTTAGGGGGAATTAAGCCAAAATTTGAAGAAATGAGGGGGAATTAAAGGGTTAATGGGAGGGGGAGGGGCAAGGGGCCACGTTGGCGGCGGGGAAGGGGAATTAAAGGGGAGAACTGAGGGGAAAAAGAGGGGAAAATGAGGAAAAATAGGGGAAAATAAAGGAAAAAGAAGGAAAAAATAGAAGAAAGTTGGAAAATAAAGGAAATTAAAGGGAAAAAGTTGAATTAAAAGGGGAAAATAACGCGGAAAAGGGGGAGGTTTAGGGGAAAATGAAGGGGTACGGGGCGGGAGAGCGGCCAAAAAGCCTCAAAACGGGGAAATTTTGACCCAAAAAGGCTCGTCTGGTCGGGAAATGCTGTGGAAAAAAGGGGAGAAATGGTAAATTGGATGGAATGGGGAGGGTTGGAGCGGGGGCTGGGTCTGAAGAGGGGATTTTGGGGCAAAAAAGTGGATTTTTGGGGGAAAAAGGGGATTTTTGGGGTCCAAAAAGTGGATTTTTTGAGGGGAAAAGCGGATTTTTGGGTCTAAAAAGTGGAATTTTAGGGGTTAAAAAGTGAATTTTTTTGGGGAAAAGGGGATTTTGGGGTCTAAAAAGTGGATTT
>NW_010197554.1:0-777 GCF_000695765.1 Mesitornis unicolor | reverse complement strand
TAATGGAATGGAAAAATATGAAGAAGAACTCATTCTGATTAGACATAACCATGATTTCTAATATGCAATATATCAACTTTTCAGCTAATTATATGATAGGAATTATCATGCTTCTTCCTATTGAAATTAAATCATTTGATAACTTCTCTTTTTGTAGGTTATTGAGGTTTCAGGACATTTGTTTCTCTTAATTAGGCTATTTAAGGGCTGGATAAGATTTGCTAGCTGAATACAAAAATCCTTTTGGCTCTAAAAGAATGAATTGTACTTTAACTAATTTTTTGCCTTTTCAACAGTTTTAGGGTCCAAAGACACGTATAATGATTATATGCCAATGATTCCCTTCATCTGAGTTGCCTTCAGTAATGCCTTAAGGAAATTTAATTCCAACCATTATCTCTTCTCAAAATTATGTCCTAGTTAATAGTGGCGTTTAAGTAGATTGACTCTCATCTATGAAGTCCCATTGTGGGGTTATGTTGTCTGTTTCTAGGTCACTCTGTGAATAAAGCCAAAGGACTCTGACATCGGAGTGATGGGCAGTAGGGTCAGAACAAAGCTGTTCCAGCATAAAGCATGACCCGAAATTTCTAATCTGAACTCATAGTAGGCAGAGGAGCTTTCTAGTTCCTGCTGGGTGCTGGTATCTGGTCACTTCTGAGAGCAAGTGCATTAATGTGAGCTCCTAGATCCTCCCACAGCAAGACATAGACTGTCATTATCACCAATGGACAGTCATTCTAAAAGTAAATAATGGGGATGTAAACTAAATCAGAT
>NW_010197553.1:3488-4264 GCF_000695765.1 Mesitornis unicolor | reverse complement strand
TCCCATCCCCATCCCCATCCTCTGCCACCCCTTTTTCCATGGACACAATGTCCTGTCCATCCCAACATCCCTGAACACAGCAGAGGGATGAGCTGAGCTGTGGCTGCAGCACCATCCCGTGTCTCTCCCCTCCAGCCTGATGTTCTGGACCAACTGGAACGAGCAGCACCCCAGCATCATGCGCGCCACCCTCTCGGGTGCCAACGTCATCATCATCATCGACCAGGACATACGGACACCCAACGGCTTTGCCATCCAACACACAGGCGGACTTCCCGTGTGCCACGCTGGACAAAATCGAGCTCTGCGAATACGACGGCTCCCACCGCCACGTGAGTGCAGCAGACGGGGCCAGACACGGGCTGGGCTGCATTTGGGGCGGCGCTGGGGGCTCTGTCCCCATCCAGGGTCCCTTATGGTCACCGTTTGCCCGTGTCCTCCAGGTGATCCTGAAGTCGGAGCCCGTGCACCCCTTCGGCCTGGCCGTGTACGGGGATTACATCTTCTGGACCGACTGGGTGCGCCGCGCCGTGCAGCGCGCCAACAAGTACGTGGGCACCGACATGAAGCTGCTGCGCGTCGACATCCCCCAGCAGCCCATGGGCATCATCGCCGTGGCCAACGACACCGACAGCTGTAAGGACCCCCCCCAATTGCCCCCTGCCAGCTCCTGCCCCTCGCGAACGGCTCAGCCCCTGCTCTGCAGCCCCGGGGGGCATGAACCCATCCCCAGTGCCGTTCCTGGGCCATTGCTGGACCCTCGCACCAAGCCCCGG
>NW_010197553.1:1879-3204 GCF_000695765.1 Mesitornis unicolor | reverse complement strand
GGTTTGGGGAGGGGCAAGGAGGGGGTTGGGGGTGAGAAGGGGATGCGGGGGAGCCCCATCTCGACCCGGCGCCGCTGACGTCCCCGCGCCGCCCTCCGCAGCCCTGAACTCCACCTGCAACGCGTACGACGAGTTCGAGTGCGGCAACGGCGACTGCATCGACTTCAGCCGGACCTGCGATGGCGTGGTGCACTGCAAGGACAAGTCGGATGAGAAGCAGTCCTACTGCAGTAAGGTTCCTCCTCTCGCTGCTTCGCTCGGACGCTCCTGCGCACCCCGGCACCCATGGGTGCCCTCCTCGAGCCCCCGGCTCTGCCCACTAAAGTACCCGAGCTCTTGGGGGTGTCCTCATGTCCCTCGAGTGCTCACAGCCCCTCTGGCCTTCCTGGAGATGGGTCTGGACAGGCTGTGCTCCAGATCTGCTCCAGTTTTGGGGGGTAGGCACCTGAGTGAGGCACCCAGAGCTGGCTCAGGGGGGCTGCAGCTTCCTCCCTGCAGCACCAAACCCTGTGGCGTCGCTCCATCCCTGCTGAGGGGTCCCTGAGACATCCGAGGACGCTCGTGCTCACCTCTTCCTCCTCCTCTTCCTCGTCCTCCTCCTCGCAGGCAGCCGCAAGTGCAAGAAGGGTTACCTGCACTGCATGAACGGGCGCTGCGTCGCCAGCCGCTTCTGGTGCAACGGCGTGGACGACTGCGGGGACAACTCGGACGAAGTGCCCTGTAACAGTAAGCGAGGTGGCTCCTGGCCAGGGCCCTGTCAGCTGCTGGGGACGGGGACAGCAGCTGCAGGAAGGGGTTACCTTCAGCGTGACAGGATCAGAGCAGAGCTTCATGGAGGAGGCAGGGTGTCAATCCTGCCTGCGAATGCTCCCAAATGCAGCTCGGAGCATCCTGAGAGCGGTGGTTTGACACCCAGGAGGGACACGGGGCGCTGCTGCTCCTCGTGGCTCCTGGGAAAAGGGCACCCAGCGCCCATGGGTGGCGTCGTGGCAGGGCTGTAGGAGCTGGTGTGGCTCAGGACCCATGGGGATGGTCAGGAGCGTCCCTGGGCTCATCCAGGCCACCCCAGGCCATGGCTCAGGCTGCCAGGGAGAGCGTGAGCACAGGAGAACCCAGGTTTCGGCTGGGAGGGGAGCAGAGAGGGGAGTGCAGGGCCAGGGGGTCCATGCATGCAATGAGAGTGGGACAACGGGGGGCTCCACGCACCGGGACCCCGGCCCAGCCTCATCTCCCCCTTGCAGAAACCACCTGCGCTGCCACCGAGTTCCGCTGCCGGGACGGGAGCTGCATCGGGAACTCGAGCCGCTGCAACCAGGTCATCGACT
>NW_010197553.1:952-1534 GCF_000695765.1 Mesitornis unicolor | reverse complement strand
CTGGAGCCTTGGGCTGTGTCCCCGTGAGCAGCTCCGTCCCCCCGGGCTCCCGCTGTGGTCCCTTGCAGCCGCCACCGACTGCAGCAGCTACTTCAAGCTGGGGGTGAAGGGCACCACGTTCCAGAAATGCGAGCACACGTCGCTGTGCTACGCCCCGAGCTGGGTGTGCGATGGCGCCAACGACTGCGGAGATTACTCCGACGAGCGCAACTGCCCCGGTGAGAGCGGGGAGGGAGAGGGGGCTTGGGGCTGGGAGAACGGGGGCATCACACAGACCCCCCCCAGGGCTGGTTTGGGCGGTGGGTTCATGCGCCAGGACCGTCGTCCTTTGCCTGCGCAGCTCCTGGTGCTGATCGATGCAGGATCACAGAGGGGTTTGGGGAGAAAGCCCTCAGATTTGGGCAATTCTGGGTTGGGAGGAGGCAGGAGGTGTCCGTGCCACCCTTATTCCTGACGGCTCCTTCGCAGGCGGGAGGAAACCCAAGTGCCCGGCCAATTACTTTGCCTGCCTGAGCGGGAGATGCATCCCCATGACCTGGACCTGCGACAAGGAGGACGACTGCGAGAACGGGGAGGACGAGA
>NW_010197553.1:0-874 GCF_000695765.1 Mesitornis unicolor | reverse complement strand
GCTCTTCTCCCTTTGCCAAGGACCCGGGCTCTAGCTTCTCCCCTCTCTGTGGTCTCCTTCCCTAAAATTGGGCTTTTAACCCAAGTCCTGGTGCGTTTCGCTCAGTGCACGCAGCAGTGCCCATCACTGTGGTGTTTGGGCGCTGCCAGCCCCGGGCGAGCAGGGGAGCCCCAGCACCAGCCTGGATTTGACCCCAGCGTCCCAACCTGGCCCTGCTCAGCTCCATCACCCCGGCTCTGACCCCTTCTCCTCCCCTTCTCTCCCAGACAAGTTCTGCTACCCCGTGCAGTTCGAGTGCAACAACCACCGCTGCATCTCCAAGCTCTGGGTGTGCGACGGCGCCGACGACTGCGGGGACGGCTCCGACCCGGCCGCTGCCGTGAGTGCGCTCAGCCCCTGCTCCACCTCTGGGGTCCCTGCCCGTCCCCTCTCCCACCCGTGTTTTCCTGTGCCGTGGTCCCCGCTGCCCTCCTGGGCTCTGTCTCTTGGTGAAGACAGACATGAGGCACAGGGACGCGTAGCCCCAGTGCTCGTTGTCTCATGGTGGGGTGACCGACCTCCCTTTTCTCTGTCCCCAGGGATGACCACCTGCAGCACGGGGTCCTTCCAGTGCCCGGGGACATACGTGTGCGTGCCTGAGCGCTGGCTCTGCGATGGGGAGAAGGACTGCGCAGATGGGGCTGACGAGACCCTCGCTGCCGGCTGCTAGAGGGGCGCGGTGCAGGCCCCTGGGGTCCCTTTGGTGGCAGATGGGGATGCCTCGTCCCAATTACTGCCCCACCAGGCTCCCAGGAGGAAATCACAGTGCTGTGGTCACAGCAAACTGGGACATGGGGTCGTTTGGGGGCCTTTGTGTGGCTGGGGAGGGGGTGAG
>NW_010197552.1:0-11711 GCF_000695765.1 Mesitornis unicolor | reverse complement strand
ATTCTGTGATTCTGTGATTCTGTGAAAAATATACAAGGAAGAAAAGGAAGCCTAAATAAGACAGACCAGCCAGCACACGTAAAACAATGTGCATTCTAGGCATTCATCTGGAAGATGGGAAACAGGAGTCAAACCTTGGTTTCAGATAAGGACTGAAGCCAGTGTCAATGTGGGAAGAAATCCCAGCAAAAGCACATGGCAAATACTGAGTGGTAGCAGAGATTAGCGAAGAGTCACTAACAAAAATGTAATTCAGATGCTGAAGGGGAAAACCCCCTACACAGGAAAAGAAACTAAAGTAGATATGTCAGAATAGAAGGTAAGAGAAAAAAAAAGAAGAAACTAGAGAGTAGGAAATTAAGGCTCAATAGTGGCTCGAGAGAGAGAACTGGTATCTTAAATAGCAGAATATGTAGTACACTCAGGTCCTTCATTTTGATGATGATAATCCAGCTGGGATGCTAAAATGGCTGAGGAAGATGGAAACAAGATCAAAGAGCGGAGGTACTTGCAAAAATTAGGCAGAGGTTGACTTTTGTATTCAGTTGTTCAGCAATTAAGTACTGTTTTTTTCATATGACCATTCAGAGCTGGATTGTCAAACCTGTTACTTAAGTTGTGTACAGAAGTAACAAGAAAAATTCTTGTTTCCCAGGCCCCTTAACCTGTGACTGATGATGGTAGAAAACAATTGGGCTTTTTCTCTACAGCAAGCTGGTACTTGCAGCAAGAGCAAAGACTCAGGAGTCCTGGGAGCAGGGTGCTTTCTGAAAATGCTGGAAGTGAATCAAGTCCTCTCAGTATAAATAATCTCATCAAGAACTGCTCGATACAATCTGTTCTTTGGTTTACTTCTGGGACAACACTGATCTGGTCTTTTAAGAAACCATTTCCATGACCAAATTTATCACTGAAGAAAATGATTACATATTCCCATGGTTGGCAATTTCAACCCCCCAATGGTCAACACAAAAATCTCTAGCAAAAGAAGAATAAAAGTCACAATAGGATAATGTAATCTCAAAGGATTCCTTAATAAAACATTTATCAGTTTCAGTGAGACCAAGATTTTACCTTTTGATCTGTTTTTGACCCAGGGAATAATAGTTTCATAAACTGCTGGGTTTGCACAGCAAAATTTTAACCAGAAATGGCTGCTCCCTGTTGTCAAATATGATTGTTACAGAAGACCTTAGAAATGAACCTGAAAATGCCTTCAGGAATCTCAGTACTATCTTTCTTCTTGGAAGAAAATAATTACCTTGATGTGGTAATCAAACTCATAGTAATGCTGACCCCTAACGCTTTCAGTTAGATTGCCATTATCCTAGGAATATACACATATACATACGCTACCCCCAAAGCGTCTGGTCATCACAACAACACAGAGCACTCAATACATTAATATTGAATGATACACTTATTCCAGGTTTTCCTTAATAAGAAGAGATTGTTTCAATGAGCTGAACCAACACCAGCAGAAGCTACATGTGAAGTGAAAAGTCTAGCAACAATAACTGCCTTAATAAGCATCCTTGTAGTGGAGTATGGACTTAATGCAAAGAGTGAAGATCAGTTAAGTGCACAGAGGCTCTTACTAAGTATTAGTTTTGGGAAGATGATCAGGACATCCAGCAAAGCTTCCTCTCAAAGGAACTTGTAGCTCTCATGTACAAGCACCTTAATGTTTTTACAGTACAGACAGTTAGCATGTGTTGGACTGATCTTTAGCTTTATGCTTGTAGTTCATTACTTACAGTCATATAACTGTACTGTGACCAGGAAAGATCAGAATATCAGGAACTCCACAACTTTGTGATTTATCTGCACACGCACTGATGTATGAATCATTTTAACACAAAACCACTCATAGGAGACAGGCAAAACACCCAGTTCAGACTTAGATTTCACACAGATACATTCAAAGGTAAAAGATTAATTGCCAATGAGAGAAATCCATCTCTTCTCTCCATGTCTTCTTACTAGCTCCTACAACAGGCTGTGACATCTTTATGAAACATACACCATACCATCTCAACCAATCCTGAGGCATTTAACATCAAAAGTGTGATTGAATCACTGAGACAAAGTGAAATGGCATTACTAAAGGGAAATGCTATTCGGACAACTGAGTAGCTAATTTACCAAGACAGAACCCAATGAAACGGATGCTTTCCAGCTAAATCACTGTCATGTTTTGCGCAATTTTCCTAGATGCCATCTTGTGAAGACCCCTCTTTGCTTATATTTTTCTCCCTGAGCGTGAAAAACTAATGTTGCTGCAATCCAAAATTTTCTTCTCGGAAGGCCAGCAAATGTGATCTGACAAGTCAAATAATTGATTGCACTTTCTCCATGCAGGCAAAATCAGAGAAGTCCTGAAAGACGGAGGGAGACTGACACCAACAGTAACATATCGTCAGTATGAAGAGTACCTAAGTCGGAAAAGTTACTCAGACCAACAGGCTAAATTAGATGCTTCCAGAGTGTCATGGAAGATAAACTTCAAGTTATATTTATACTTACGGTTTTCCAGATATGGGATGGCCAACAGCAGATTTAGGAAATCAATGTGTTTATAAGAGGAGTGGATATGGGAAGTTGATGTTTTAGAGGCTCATCACTTCAGAAGGTGCTTGTTTAGTAAAAGCACTGCACCGCCTCTCATTCAGGCACCCAGATGAACCCAGTGCTCATGGCAGAGCAGGCTTGCCAGCAGGAGAGAGCGATTCACAGCTCCATCCCTTATATAAGACTGTAACCTCTATTCACAGCCATCTGCTGTGGCTGTTGTATAACAAGCCATAGTTGAGTGTTTTTGCCATCATATGGTAAATTTCCTTAAAATACACGTGCAAAAATCACTACACAAAGACCTAAAAATTCTTTAAGTAGATGCAAGTCCCAAATTTCACAGTTGAATGGTAGTTTGGAAAGGCAGTCTTCAAACTCCTCTGCATGGAATGGCAGTAATTTCCTTCTTGATTTCTACTCTCTATGGCTTACAGAAAGATACACAGACTAAAACTGTTGACTGGGATTTGCATTGCTAGATATCTCCATTTTCTGTTTTCCTTGGGAATTATACTGAGATCAAATAAAACGTATTTTCAATTTCACTATCTTTCCACATATAGGCAATTTTTAAAGAAGAAAAAGGAAACAAGCGGTTGTGAGCATTTTTTTGTTGTTGTTTGTTTTCATGTTTTTTCTGTTATCAAAAATATCTACCTGATTCCAGCTTCTCTCCATGAACTTCTACAGAGATGCAGTCTTAAGAAGGTGGATTACAGAAGACCACCTATGGTCTAAAAGTCATGACAAAACCAGACATACTTCAATAGTTTAAATGAAAAGTTTTGAAAACAAGACAATGTTGAGTAAGCAGATGCCAGTACATTTTTGTCTTCCAGGAGAAGAGATAAACAGAGAAGAATAAAGAACTGATGTTCCTTTAAAACTAATAAAAGGATTTTGGTTGAATTCAGACTGAATTTTTTAAATTTTAAAAATAATCCTATGTGAATAAACCTTCTTATTTAAATGTTATTTTAGCTAATACTAAACATAGATAAATATGAATTTGGTAAAGGTTGACAATTAGTTTAAAACTGAAATTTGAAATGGAAATGAATTGTAAAACCCTCTTCAGTCTTTCCAGAAAGCAAGCTGGGGGGTGGACGGGCGTGCTCTCCAAACTCATTGCTCATATTTTTTTTCCTAAAAGGACTGGGAATTCAATGAAAGTAGGGGAAAAAAAAAGAGCTCTGTTTTTGCACACAGAAGTAATGAAAGCACTTCAATTTAATGCTGTTTGGAAACAGCTCTCGCATTAGCAGATTTTTTTTGTTTTTGCTTTTACTTAAGAAGAGTGACACAAACTTAGAAATCTAGAATTAATTTAAAATATTCCCCTCCTCTACATTAGAAACATGAAGATCACCAATTCTCTTGTTATATTTAAAACCTATTCTGCAGTACTGATGGAAAAAGAACAGCCAAAAAACATCTATACTGAACATTCTGTAAAGTCACTACCAGCCTACCTATAGCAACAAGTATTATTTCCAGTGCATTTATTTTTTTAAGATTGTAAGAAACAATAATATTATCAAAACTGATATTATGTTATTTTGCATGTGATTTTCTTTGCCTACTGCATTAGTGGCAAATTTGTGATTTCAATTAATCTCTCCTGGGCTTTAACTTTTCAACATCTTCTGACAAGGAACACATTGACACTTTCATTTATCACTGCCAAACCATTTTACTAATGCTTTGTTAATGTTGCACTTCTGGTTTTGAGCATTTCATTCCAGTTCTGCAGAATAAAGATTAAGATGCTATTTTAAAGGAAAAAACCCCAACAATCACCTAACACAAAAACAAACACAAAAACAAATCAAGATTCATTCTATTCACACAAATTAAAACTGTATGGCTTCAGCACAACTCAAATTTAAAAACACATCATCATTTACAGTATGTATTCATAGATCTCTCCCCACACTTGATCAAAGAGGAGGGAAAACATGCCCTTCATTCCCCAAGGATATATTTTCTTTCTTATTTTACCTTACTAAGGTTTCATATTCCCCAGCCTGTCTCTCATGTGCTGCATCTTTTCTAGTCTATAGATAAATTCACTAAAATTTCTGAAGTGACTGTGTTTTTCCTCCCTTATTGCTATTTTTATTAAGGCAATTTCTTTCAATCTTAAGTGCATTAACACTAAGCTAGGTCGATTTTGGATGCATTTAAACTGGAGGAACTCTGTTTACATATCCTTAAAAAGAAATCATAGTTAACATAGATTTAACATAGATGTCATACCCACTTGATGGATGCTAACAGATCTTATACTGACTTGTCATTTTCAGGAAGTTCACTTGACTGTTGTCACCATATAGCACTTAAAATCTAATTTTACAAGGCAATAAAATATCACCTTTTGATTATTTCATTTTTGTCAAAGCTTAATAACCTAGAGCAACGGTAATAATTTTTATTCTGTGAACACACAGTTGATCTGGCACTCTTCTTTGCAATTAGATTGATAAAACAGCATAAAATGACAATTACTACAAAAGAAACTTAGTCTGCAGCTGCTCCTTCCATATGCTTTTTTTGCATACAGATCAGTCTTAAACAGATGAAAATTACTGCAGAAGGGCTTTAAAAATCTTTTCTTTCTGAGACAAAGTTAAGCCACAAAGTTTAGATTTAGATCCAGATCTCAGAAGGTCTATTTGGGGTTAAATAAGCCCCATGTTAAATCTGTTCTTTAACTTGCCCTCCGCAAAACTCAGATATCCACCTCTGGCTAGTTAGTCATGCTATTTTCCCCACATTCTCTTCCATTCACAGCTGCCCCTACCTACATCCAACCTTCAAAGTTTTTCCAACAAGAAAATTTTATTTTCTTATAGGACTTCTAGAAATGATGGCACTCAGGATGATTTGCTCCATCACCTTCCCTGGCACCGAGGTCAGACTGACAGCTCTGGAGTTCCCCGGGTCTTCCTTCCAGCCCTTCTTGTAGATGGGCGTCACGTTTGCAAGCCTCCAGTCGACTGAGACCTCCCCAGTCAGCCAGGACTGTTGGTAAATGATGGAAAGTGGCTTGGTGAGCACTTCTGCAGCTCCCTCAGGACCCTGGGGTGGATACCATCTGGCCCCATAGACTTGTGTATGTCTAAGTGGTGTAGCAGGTCGCTAACCACCTCTTCATGGATTATGGGGGCTTCACTGTGCTTACCATCCCTGTCTTCCCACTCAGGGGACTGTGTACCCAGAGTACTGCTGGTTTTCCTACTAAAGACTGAGGCAAAGAAGGCATTAAGAACCTCAGCCTTTTCCTCATCCCTGGTCGCTATGCCTCCCCCCACATCTACTATAGGGGTGAGACTCTCCTTAGTTCTCCCCTTGTTACCAATGTATTGGCAAAGAAGAATGTTGACAAATTCAGAAAGCTTAAGTAAAGTTGACAAAAGAAATACTCAGGTTCTAGAAAACAAATCATCCACTAAGAGGCTCAGAACTGTCATTTATTTTATTTATTCAAATTATTTGAAGATGTACTCTGTAAATATTTCAATAAATATTTATAAACATTGATATGCTTTTCCCTCTATTTTATAGCAGTTCCTTTACAAATCACTTTGCGTTGTCCAGTGCAGTTAGCAGAAACTTCAAAGCCAGCTCTGCTTAAAGTAGGAGGCAGAACTTCCGGAGTTCTCCAGAGACGTCCAGACTTCTCTTTCAACCTAAATTATCCTATAATTTTACAATTACAGAGAAAAAAAAATAAAACAAGGGGAAAATGGCAAAAAGCCCAAGATTTTGGTTTGGTTTTTTTGGAAGGGTTTTTTCTTTTTTGGAGAGGTGAGTGTGGGTCTTGAGGTTTGGAATACATTTCTGGAAAAGCAGTTTTGTCCTTTTAAAACTATCTGAAGTTGGTTTACTTATCTACAGTCTCGGTCTTCCAGGAAAGATCCTTTGCTACAGAAAGAGGTAATCTAAGAATGAGTAACTGCAGATTCCAGACATGACACGTGCAAGTTTCTCTTTGATGAGATTCAAAAAGAAACATGATGTGTGCCATGCGTCACAGTTTAAAGTATTATAAGGCCACAGGCTACAGCTAGCTCTATAGGAATAGTACTTCTGACGTTTGAAAATGCCAGTTTAACAGACCCAAAGTGTAACATGGTGGAAACTGAAATTAAAAACTATCAATGTAGAAACAAATTGCACATTTTAACAAAGAACACAATAGAAAAATGCAGACTGTGCATAACCTCTGTGTGGATGCTGAAAAGTCTTGAAACTCTCAGAGAAGGGATAAACAAAACCTGTTTCTAGTGGCTAGTTCACGCCAATTTTAACTGGTTTACAAATGAAGCATAATCATCTTATGGAAGGAATTACATGATGGGGTTAACTGCAACAGAAGGAGCATGGCCTAATGATCTATAAGCTTTCAACTCCATTTTTCTTCTTTTAGAAAATAATGCATTTATTTTCAAAAAAGGATTGGATAACATTTCCAGTATTTGATAGGGGATCCCTCTTCACTTCAGCTTGTAAGGTCAACTGGGACAACTTGAACATTAATATAAAAATATAAAATTAATACTGCACATTGTAAAATTGAAAGACTTTTTTTTTTACATAGGAAAGTATCTTTCAATGCTAAGTTAAGAACAAAATAGTTGAAGGTGGTGATCAACAATTTGGTAAAAATTGGGTAATGTGACAAACCCATTCTCAATGCCTTGTTCACTGTTTTGGAATATCTGCACTGAACAGTCAAAGTTTCAAAGGTTGTGCTTTGCCTCAGTGTACAAACTGACCAAAATAAATAACCACAGCCTACACACAACTTACCTTTCAAGACTCGTTGAGCTGGGTAGGTCTACTCCAGAACACTATAAAGGATAGTACATGAGTACATTTGTACAATTTGTGTTGTGTATAGTTCCCAATCCTATAGATACACAAAGGACCACACATGCCTGAAAAACAACTTGTACTGAAGTCGTATTTATAATGCTGAAAAATGCAAGTGCTCTACCATTGCCATGATCTGTATTTATAGAGAAGTTAGCCCACATGGAGAAAGCTGAAGCAATGTTTCAAATGTGCTCCTATCCTTTCCTTCCAGCATGTGACTGCTATTTGTCCCACTAGTACTTCCTTCAAAGATGGAGAATATGACAGAGAGTGTTCAGGGACTTGTCCTACCCAGTATTAGCAGGGCTGACAGGTTCCCTCCTCTTGATAGTGACTCTGAGCATGGGTTGCACTGTCATGCAGCATGCAGCCTTTTCCCTTACTGGTGACGTTTTTAATTTTGGTAAGTTCCTTGGGGGTTCCACAGTTTAGGCAGGTTTCTCATACATTCCAAGATTAATAAACTTCTCAGACTACTTGTGTGTGGGTTGGGGAAGTGGAAGCTGTTAACATGTGATGCTTGAAGGACCAGTAGAAGGGTCTGTATTTAGGATGTTTTGACATTGCTCTGTGTGTCCTACCTCTGTTTTCTTAGAAATTTGATTCTAACTTTGATCTGAAGGAAGGTAGCAGATGGCAGATCTGACTGCAAGAAAAGCCATGGATGCCAATTCAGGAACTCTGAAACACCATCAGGTAGTTTCAAGAGGTTTCCCAAACCCAGAATCTTAAATATCTTAACCATTTAGTTTAATTAAACTACATGATTCAGCATGCATTAATCCATATTAAGTATTACACAATTTGTATTCATATTTATGATGTAAAGTCAAGATCTGCCTAACATACACCTAAAGTGAGGTAAGAAGCTGAGTTCGGTTTGATACTGTTCAAAATATTGCAGAGTGATTTCACATTATTTGTCACTATGCAACCTCAGATAATAGCCACGCTGAACAAGGTTAGTTCATTTCAGAGTGCTATTTAAAAAACCCCAAAAACCTCGAATAACTAACAATTTTAAGACAATACTGTTGCTATTTTCCAAGTGACTATCATCCAGATTCACTTCCCATTTAATGACAAGTGAATTTTCTGAAAATGTAACCTGAACTATCACAGGCAAGGTAAGATTAAAAACATATTACTTCAGAATTTCATGTATGGAAACTTCAAATAAGCTAAATATTGTTATCAGATGCATCATTAGCAGTCCTGAAAACATTTGCTACCAAAATCCTAAGTAATCTCACAAAACTCACATGAGCTGGACTTGTTTATAAAGTGTGGCTGACACCAGCCACTGTTGGCTATGTGCAGTCCCAAAAGCACCCAACTGACTGTTCAATTTTTGGAAATTAAGCCTCGCATTTAAAAAAAATTTGCTTCTTTCTGAAGCTACCTCCAAATTCAGCCGTTAATGGAGTCCTTCAGCTGTTCTCTTCCTAATCCACACATTCAACCACAAAACTAAGTTTTTGCAAAGCAACACCAGAGCCTTTGGAGATGATCATATTGCATTGACTACTGCATCAAATGCTTTTTACACTCCTTACATTAGACAAACAGCAAATATTTCTGCCACTGACTACTAATTATCAGCATGGTATTCATTTTTTCTACTCCAGAAGGAAGGTAAATACATTACTGATCTAACTCCTGAGCAAAACGTTCATGTTGTGACTGTTCAGCTGAAACAGAAAGTTTCTAACACCTTTCTCACAGGCTAGGCATGCTCAGAACAAGTGCATATGCACGTCCATACAAAGAGATATATTGCGCTGTGCCAGCACACAGAAATGTACCTGAACAGAAAAT
This sequence comes from Mesitornis unicolor, assembly GCF_000695765.1. Lineage (NCBI taxonomy): Eukaryota > Metazoa > Chordata > Aves > Mesitornithiformes > Mesitornithidae > Mesitornis > Mesitornis unicolor. The sequence continues at coordinate 2,438 of NW_010197552.1, read as the reverse complement.
TTTCCACTTGTGAATACAGATGAGGATAAAATACAAGTTAAATTTCAGAACTGACTCAGAAAGTACCTAACTCTTGTTAATCTTATTCATTCATATTGGAAGAGGGGCCCTTCTTGGGCCATAGGTGTGTCCAGTGGATTTACACCAACATCAAGGCAAGGTCTCTTGCCGTTACGTACCCTAAATGAAATCATTTTGAAATAAAGCCTCAATAAAATAAAGTAAAACTGCATTTGTAGTCAGAAGGTGTAAAAAGAACACATCAGCAGAACCTTCACTTACTGAGCAGGATCAGGTGGCTGAACAATTTTATGGAAACAATGCAGTTAGAAACCAGCAAGAGTAGTAAGCATCCCCCAAGTAAAGAGAAGCAAGTCTGTGCAACAAACACAATGCTGCAAAGAAACACCACCACCACTGTCTGCAGTATATAAGCGCTATAGGGCTTTTGGTCTTGTTAGATGCAGCTTAATCTGGGAGTATTTTCTGAGTTTTGTATTGTATCTATATGAATTTCACCTCTGCTCTTGAGAGAGTAAAACTAGAGTTAAAACTGAGTCAGATAGGTACCACCCTGTCCTGTTACTTGATATTCCTTCCCTCCACTTTTAGCATACAAAGTATCTTTTTCCTTGACATATACACAACTTGCCACATGCCGGTATAACTTGGCAGGGGTAAAGTCTGACTGTTCATTATAGGCTTGACACTTTACCATTAAAGGTCAAGCAAAAGCAAAAGCTAAACCAAATACAAAGAGAACTTTAATGGGAGCTATACATAGAGAACTACAAAACAACAGGTATCTTTGGCAACAGGCTTTCACATGGAAAAGCACAGGGAAATAAACAGAAAGCACAAAAAAGACTAGAAGAACAAGCATTATTCTTCAAAAAACACAAACAAAACAACTCAAATGAAATTTTAAAGAGCACCCAAAACCAGAAGACATAATACATCACAGTTTCCAGGTAATAAGAACAAAACCAAGAGACTGGATATGACCCTTTGCGGTTTGTCATTTCACTTAAAAATTTAAGATAAACATTAATTATGTTAAATGGATTAACTTCCAAGATATGAATCTTGAATAATTTTTTTCACACATCTTTATTATTATTTAGAATTTTAAAAAGGCAATGGTGGAGCAGGAGAACATATATGCAGATGGTATTCTGGCATATAGTGAGCAGTGCAACAGAAAGTTACTTTATCTCCACATCACTACCTGAAGGTACACCTTTACTCTGCAAATACAGAGCAACTTCACTTGTAAAAACGAAAAAAACTTGAGTTCTGTGTAAATTGACATCATGTATTTCCAAGGAGATTATAATCTCTAAAGGACCAAACAATATGAATTTGTTTTCCTTTGAAGGAACCACTTTGCAGCCTATACTTGGTTTCCTTTTAGATTATGTAATTCTATTTGTTCTTGAGTCAGAAGTAGAGAAACATGAATATTTTGTCTTTAAGCAGGGACGGGAATGCTTATGGGTTCCAAATCATAAGGAATCATGTCCTCTGATGGTCTGCCCTGATGTAGCAGCTGATGTTTTATAAGAAAGGAGGATGTGTTTTTATCCTATCAGAAACAACACTGTTATACACACAACTGCAGTGGTCCAAAATATGCTTTTCGACAATAGGCAAAGGGTCATCTCACATGGAAAGAATAGCCTCCAGTGTGGATTAAAATATAAGAAAAACATTTGACGTACTTGGATCTGACAAGATTGAGTCGGTTTTCGGCAAAAATTGGTCACAGCGGACTCCTTGGTAGCCCTCTTTGCACCTGAGAAAAAGGGGATAAATGACAAACATACGCATGCGGTAGTAAAAGGTTAATTGCAAGGTAGCAAAATCAATCAAAATTCTCCCTATCAATTCTGCCAAGGATGTGCATACATACAGTTATTTCAACTATTATGGAAGCAAGGCTATTACTGAAACACAATGGAAGCACATAAAATCATTTGTATTTCAAAAAATTCCCCTCAGACATCTTTTATTATTTCAGAAACAATGAAAAGAAACATCATTTAAGCATAATATTTTTTAAAAATATCAATTCAGTAAAATAATCAAAGAAAAATCCTTTACAAAATACACATATTTGTAATAAACTAAACTCATTAGGTAACACAAAGCTTTGTAAAGCTTCTGTACTGTACAAACCATCAGATTAACAACTTGTTTATCTTTGACCTGTTTATCTGTTTGAAGAAGCAAGGAACACTTATCTAGCCATTATTTTTAAGACTAGTTTCTACTGTGCTTAAAAGATGTTTAGGCATGTTTGACGATGTCAGGCATGTTTGTAAGTCACAGAATCACAAAATCTTAGGAGTTGGAAGGGACCTCGAGAGATCATTCAGTCCAACACCCCTGCCAGAGCAGGATCAGGTAAACTAGGTTGCAGAGGAACGCGTCCAGGC
>NW_010197551.1:5991-6299 GCF_000695765.1 Mesitornis unicolor | reverse complement strand
CAATCCTGTCCCTTCCCCGCCATCCCATTCCTTCCCTGTGGCCCCATCCCTTCCCTACGATCCCATCCTGTCCCCATGATCCCTTCCCCATACCCATGATCCCATTCTGTTCCTGTAGCTCCATCCCCTCCCCACCATCCCAGCCCTTCCCCACCATCCCATCTCCTCCCCACACCCCCGGCTGATTAAACACTTCCACCACACTGACACAGATTCCTTTTCCCTTTTTTTTTTTCCCTGTCTTTTTTGGGGTTTTAGGTTTGTTGTTTTTTTTTTTGCTTCAGTTTCTCATCATCGGTAAAAATGCC
>NW_010197551.1:4632-5834 GCF_000695765.1 Mesitornis unicolor | reverse complement strand
CCGCTGGTGCCGCCCCTGGCCCTGCCCTGCCCTGCCCGGGGGCTCCAAAACCGCTCGCTCTTCCCCGGCCTCGCTCGAGGTCTGCACTCGGAGCCCAGGGCGGGTCCCGGGGCGTCCCTGCTGCTGCCGCTCAGTTCGTGTACACCTGAGTCCCGATCACACGCATGATCTCCTTCTGGATTTTGGGGTCCTGAGTATTGATATTGGCGTCTCCCACTTGGCCGTCTTCATACCTGGAAAGGGAGAAGGGGAGGGTAATGGGGTGTCCTAGGGGGTCCCATGGGTGCCGGTGAGGCAGGCACAGGACTCACACAAAGAAGAAGCGGGTGCAGACGTGGTCCGAGACGGGGCAGACCCAGATGTTGCCGTGCTTCTGCAGGTCCTTGGAGGTGATGACTGCGGAGGGAAGGGGCTGTCAGATGGGGGTCCCCAATGGGGGGTTGCCCTCCCTCCCTCAACCCCTCACCCCACGTCCCCGCACCTTCGCAAAGTGCAATGCAGTTCAGGCGGGAGGAAGGGGGCCTGGATGGAGCGGGTCGGCGGGGAGAGCAGCCAGCGTTACCCCTCCCCGGGCGGGCTCAGTACCCTTGGGTGCTGTGTCCCCATCCCCCCGCGGTGTCCCCTGGCCCCGTCACCTGGGGGATGGTGTTCATACGGTTGTACCTCTGCACCAGCTCGTCCTTTGAAGGCATCCGGTGTTGCCCTTTCCCCATCCCTGCAGAGAAGGGAGGAGGTGGCCGTCACTCCCAGGCAGGGAGCACCCCAAGGGTGATGCAGGGACACAGGGATGGCCATGCTGGGTTCTCCCACCCTGCACCCCAACCTTGGGAACCCCCAGAAGTGGGCACAGAGAAAAAAAAAAATAGAGGTTTTTAACTCCCTGGCGCATTGGAAAGCCCAAACCTGGCTGGGAAGAGGATGGGCAGGGGGGGGAGGCTGGTGCGGGTGGGAAGGGCTCCAAACACCCCCGGGCCCATGCAAGGAGCGGGGATGGGAGTGCAGGCAGGAGCAGGCAGGGCAGGCAGCCTCTTACCTGAGTATCCAAAGGAAATACTGGAGATGGGGCTCAGATAGATGCCCTTGCCATAGGCTGCTCCATGCAGCTTGCAGGAAAACACCAGGGTGAGCGACACGGGGTCACCCCGACAACGTGGGGACGGTGGCGGAAGCAGCCCGGCCCCCGACGGCAGCCCGGACCCCGC
>NW_010197551.1:3033-4578 GCF_000695765.1 Mesitornis unicolor | reverse complement strand
TGGGCCTTACCTGCAGCTTGGTGTAGGATGCGTTGACCAGCCCGTTGCGGAGGATGGAGTGCCAGTTCTCAATGTGAGAGCCGCTGGGAAAAAAAGCCAGCCCCGTGTCAGCCCCACAGTTTAGGGTGGCTCCCGCTGCTTTTTCCCACCCCCACTACCCTGGCAACTCACTGGAAAGCGAAGGTGCTGCCATAGAGTTTTTTGGCGGTACGGAAGCGGGCTTCCTTGGCTGGGGGGCTGCTAAGCAGGAGGAACTGGTGCGAGGTGTGCATGAACTTCAGCTGCTACCAGGTGAAAGGGGAGGGCAAAGGCAGGGAGACAGGACAGACAAACGGACAGAGATCATGCACAGCAGCCTGGCCCCGTGCCTGTCTCGTCCTGAGCTTGCCAGGAGGGCCTGCGGTGGCCACCAGCCCCCACCGTGTATCCTCCACCCCTAGTCTGTACCTCATCACACTCCTCCATCCCACTGCCTGCGCCCCATATCCAACTTCCTGCACCCTATACCCTACATCCCACAACCACCCTGCATCCCACAGCCCATATCCTACTTCCCACATCCCATATCCTACATCCCATCCTCCTATATCCACCTCCCACATCAGGTATCCCACAGGCCATACTCCACATTCTATAGCCTACATCCCACACAACCTATGTCCCACATCCCATGTCTTATATCCCACCTCCCGTATCATGCATCCCACATCCCATCTGCCCATCCCACATCCCATAGCCCCACCCCGCATCCCGAACCCACGCCCCACCTGGAGCCCGGCCAAGCCCCTTACCCTGCTGAGGGGCAGCTTGACAATGTGGGACCGGTTGCTGGAGATTATCCTTGGGAAGAAGAAGAGAAGGAGGAAAAGGAGAAGAAGAGGAAGAGGAAGAGGAGAAGAAAGGTCAGACAGGGTGGTCCCATGCACCCCTGGGAATGGGGCTGAGCTGGGAGCTGCAGCACCCTTGGCCTTACCATTGCAGGAGGGGATGGGCTAGGGGGTCCAGCTTGTCCATCTGCTTCTTGATCTCCAGGTAAGACCCCTGGCAGAGGCAAGAGGGGGTGTGGATGGGTCCCCTGACACCCACCCAACTGCGGGAGGATGGAGATGGGTGCCGAAACGCTACCCATGGCATAGGACCCTGCACCGGGGAGGGGGTCAAGGGTGGCGCGGGGCCATGTTGGCGTACCTGGGTCATCTCCCGGATGGACATCACACTGTCCAGGGCCTTCTGCAGCCGCTCGTAGTTCTTCTTCTGCAGGTGAGGCAGGGAGAGGGGTGGCCATGGAAGGGTCCTCAGGGCTCCCCCAGCCCCATCACACCACGCCATGGGGGAGTATTGTGCTTACCTTGGGGTTGAAGGCGAGTGTTTTGGGGTCGTTGGGGTCCACCACGGAAGGATAAGGCTCAAAGATGATGCTCTTGCGGGGGGACTCCAGGGCAGCACGGCACATGGCCACCAGCAGGTCCACCACCTTGGGGACAGAGCGTGGGGTGAAGGGACAGCACCTCAAGGTGACGGGGCGGTCACCGGCCGCCTACGCTG
>NW_010197551.1:318-2955 GCF_000695765.1 Mesitornis unicolor | reverse complement strand
CGCAGAGCTCCCGGGTGCACACCGCCGGCTGCCGAGAGGACAAGGAGCCATGAGGATGGTGTTGTGGGGTGATAACCTGGGGACGGTGACGCGGGGTGACAACCCGCACCCACCCATTCGCTGCGGCCGCACCTTGAGCATGGAGCCGTTCTGGAAGACGTGCTGCTCGTCGCACACCACACAGTACTCATTCAGCGTTGGGATCCGCTGCTCCGCGTACTTCATGATCTGAGGGAGAGGATGGGGGAAGAAGGCCCCCACTAGGGCCACAGTGCTCGGGAAGACGCTCTGGGAAGTGGGAGGGGATGAGCGGGATGTGGGGCAGGAGGGAGGATGCTCCGGGAAGTGGGATGGGGCTAACTGGGATGTGGAGCAGTGGGAAGGACACTCTGGGAAGTGGGATAGGGCTCAGAAGGATACAGGGCAGCAGGGAGGATGCTCTGGGCAGTGGGATGAGGAGGAGGGGAACATGGAGCAGTGGGAAGGATGCTCTGGGCAGCAGGATGAGGATAAGTGGGATGTGGGATGAGTAGGGACGATGCTCCGGGCAGCAGGACAGGGCAGAGTTGGACTCACCTGGACGAGGAAGCCGTATTCCAGCGTCGGGATGTTCTTGCAGTGGCCACCAACCTGCACCAGAGCCGGAGCAGAGCCAGCTGCGTTATCCCCTTTCCCCCACGCACCCCCATTTCTGCGTGGCACTGGCAGGGCCCGTACCACAGTGGGACCCCCACCACGCCAACACCCTCCTGGGGATGCAGCCACAGCAGGGAGGTGGCTCCAAGAGGGGAGTAAAACGCTGTGGGATTCCACAGCTGGCATCCCAGCTCCCCCACCAGCACCCAAGGGTGCCCCAACCTGAGGGGGTCCCAGCATCCCCTGACAAACAATCTGACCCCAGCGACCAGGGAAGAAGGGAGAGGAAAAGCAAACCCCGAGGCGGGGAGGCACCCACCAGGATGTTGAAGGGGGCAACACCTGCCTGGGTGCTGGGGGGTGGGTAGCCGAAAACCTCCACCTTGGGGTTCTTTACAGTGCAGGAGACAGAACGATTCATCAGGCGGTTGACACGTGCCTCAGGGATGCCCAGTTTGCCCTTCAGCACCGAATCTTGGATGACGGGGAAGCTGGGAGACCTGCGGGCACAGAGTCAACTCCAAGGTTTGTTACCATCCCCTACTCCTCCATCACCCAGCACCGAATACACCCTTTGGTTGGAGAAACCTTCACCTCTGCTGGCTCTGGGAGGGAGCAGCAGCGTCCAAGGGGTGAGTGGGGAAACTGAGTCACACCGCCAGGTTCCCCAGCCACCCAGCAGGAGGGGACAGAGGGTTGGCCCCTCGGGGACACCACTGGGGTCTTACTTGGGGATGGGGGAGAAGATGCTGAGGCCAGCGCGAAATTTCTTGATGGTGCCACTTGTCTTGAACCAACTGTGCCGCTTCTCCTGCTGGGTCTTCAGGAAATCGTTGCTGAGATGTTTCCATTGCTGGGACGTGAACATGCCCAGGATCCTGGCAGAGAGGTGGCACAGATGCTTGAGCTGGGTGCCAGCACCCATGGGTGCTTCGGTGCCCACAGAGCCCTGCTGCTTGGTGGTCCATGCCACCCAGCTCCTCTTCTTCCCCACCTAAAGCCAGCTTTGAGCCCATCATGGGACCATGTGGCACATAAAAGTTGGTGGCCTGGGGACATGTGCCACTTGGCTGTTTTGGGGCAAAACGGTGATGCTGTGGACCACCCCACCCACCACCCTTGGGTGCCCGTTGTGTTTCAGTTCTTACTTCTTCAGCTGCAGACCCAGCCCGAAGCCCTCCTTGTTGGATGGCTGGAAAACCTCGATGGATGGTTCTGCAGGGAGAGAGAGGAGGACAAGCCATGGGTGCCACCGCTGTCCTCATCCCCAGGGCACACAGGGACACCATGTCCTGGCCACCCCCACTCACCGGGGCCATCGAGGTACTGGGAGAGGGAGAAACGCAGGCGGAGGACGATGGGCTCCGTCCGCAGCACCTTCCACGCCGTCGCCACCTCCTCCTGCCGAGGAAGAGCTGCCATCAGGCACAGCCACAGGGAAATTGGGGGACCCCCAGGTGTGCATTTTCCACCCCCTGCGCTGGCAGGGGCACCCCGAGGACTCACATCGAGGAAGCTGATGTTCACATGGAGGTCGATGTCCACGTCATCGATGGTCCCATACTCCCTGTGAAGACATCATGGAGACATGATGGGCTGGCACAGCGATGGGACCACTGTCCGGGGGGCTGTCCTGGAGGGTGGTGATGGGCACGCGTGGCTCCCCGTGTATCAAGTGTGTGCAACCCCCGAGACCGTGGTGGCATGGGGAGAGCACCCAGGTTGAGGATGGGTGCTTGGGGGTGGCATGGACGGGTATTCAGGGGATGGTGTAGTTGGGTGCCCTGGTGATGGTGCAGTCAGGTGCCCTGGGATGTCATGGACGGGTGCTTCGGGAATGGCGCAGTTGGGTATCCCAGGGATGGTGCAGTTGGGTGCCCTGGAGATGCCATGGCTGGGTGCCCAGGGACAGCACAACTGGGTGCCCTGGAGATGCCCTGTCTGGGTGTCCCGGGGACAGCACGGCTTGGTGTGGGGGCTGGCGGCTGCACCCACCTGACG
>NW_010197551.1:0-303 GCF_000695765.1 Mesitornis unicolor | reverse complement strand
GCTCTCCTCCCCGGCCTCAATGTCAGCGTCCAGCTGCGGGTGCCGGTACAGGTCGGCAGCGCAGGTCCCCTGTGGCACAGCACCCAGCAGCACCGTCAGAGCCAGCTGGGGGTCCCCGAACCCCTCCCTGCACCCATGGCACCCATGGCACACACCTGGACGCCATAGAGGAACTCCTCGGACTCATTGTCCCCGTCGGAGTCATCGTCCGTCCAGTACTGGCCCTTGAGGTCCTGGGGGGCAGAGAGTTGTGAGACGGTGGATTAGGAGGGGCAGAAGGTTGTGGGGTAGTGGGGATGGGGG
>NW_010197550.1:7245-7722 GCF_000695765.1 Mesitornis unicolor | reverse complement strand
AGTGGCCAGCCCAGCCCCAAACCACGACACTTGTCCAAAACTTCCTTGGTGACAAAACAGGACTCTGGGCATAAAAACATGTCATAACCCAACAGAGCGGAAGTTTGCATGTCTTGCACTGAATTTCCATGGAAGGATGATAGCATTGGAATGGGTTTCCATATTCATGTGAAACACAGGCTACTGTAAAAACTGCAAAGAAGGATACCTGTGGAGCCCTCAGCACTGCAGAAGGGAGAAAAGGTCTTACAACATTCGTTAAAGTCTGCAGGAATGTAGAAATATATATCAAAATATTAATAACTATGCCCATAAAGAGTAAGTATGGTTTTATTTTCTTTTTTTTGTCACATTAGAAGAGACAACAAAGTGAAGACTCGGTCTGTAGAGTCACAGATTTTCTCATGAAATAGGTTTCTATCATACTTGAAATCTGCTTTACTACTAAGCCAGAGCATATCCACCATATTCATTCCT
>NW_010197550.1:0-7214 GCF_000695765.1 Mesitornis unicolor | reverse complement strand
ATTCCTGCTAATGGCTGTTGTGCAGCAAGGTATTTTGATATTTTGTGCCACTAAATGCCACTAAATCATGGCTCTAAATACATCACCTCTGCTAAATGTGGATAATTACATCCATATGGATAATTACATTGTACTTCCAAGGGGAGTTTGAAAAAGTGGAGCCGCGGAAGTTTCTTTTTCTCTTCTTTTCTTTTACTCTTTCTGTTGGAAACTTTCTAAACCAAGCCTGCTCATCCCTAGAGGGAATTTTTTTCTCAAAAAATGTAATACAGATAATTCATCAAGTTGAAATGGAATAGCATAATAAAAGTAGGGGAAGAATATACAGCGATAGAGTGCAGGAAAGGCGGTGACACAGTGACATTATTCATATAGACAGTCACTGGCGAGCTGGAGGTTTAAAAAGCTGTCTCTTGCCGTTGGCATGTTTTAGTTCGCTGTTCAGCACAGTTTTCGCGTGGTTTTGTTGTTGTTGCTGAAGAAGAACAACAAAAATAGCCATTAGAAACGTGGGATAAGAAGAAATGTATATTTTTTTCCGCTCTGTGATGATGCCTTGTGACTCCTCACCTGGAACAGGATCAGTGGGGCTGTGTACGTAACTGTTCACTTCTCTGTTGGGATCATGGTGTATCTGAGTACTGCGGGGTTCCTGCAAGGGCAGCTGTGCATAAATTAATGCTTTTTTACTCCTTCAGGTACCTGGGTTCTGACGTTGCTTTGAGCCTGGCATCTGCAGTGCTGTACTGTTGTGGCCCCTCATTTCAGAAAAATACATTTTCAAGTTCCTATATTAGGTTTCTGCCAAGGCACAGTCGAGTATTTCCCCCAGAGGAGAGATTTCCCATTTGCTTTTGCAGCTTTTGCTCATTCTGTGTGACAAATGGGGTAAGATCCAATGGGCAAGGTCTTGTTGCACTGTGTCTCTTCTTGTGGTCTCTTCTTCCATGTAATCAGGAGAGAGGAAATGGCCTCAAGTTGTGCCAGGGGAGGGTGAGATTGGATCTGAGGAGAAATTTCTGTAGTGCAAGAGTGGTCAAGCACTGGCAGGGGCTGCCCAGGGAGGTGGTGGAGTCCCCATCCCTGGAGGGGTTCAAGCAGTGGTGGATGTGGCACTTGGGGACATGGTTTATGGCCATGGTGGGGTTGGGTTGATGTTGGACTGGACGATATGAGAAGTTTCTTCCACCCTTAATGATGCTGTGATTAATGATCTCTTGCTAATCTCCTGTGCCAGTTCAGCTGTAGATGCTTACAGCCACCAGACAGCCCCTCTCTTGCTCCATTCATTTCCCACCCCTGTTTCCCTCCTGGATAAACAGTGACAGAAAACCTCTGAACTCTCTCATTCTGTTTATTCCCCCTCTCATATCCTCAGAATCTCCTTTGAGGACAGTGTGTTAAGACTGGACATGCTTGTGCGTTTGCATCTAAGCCATTTTAGAAAGCTCCGTGTTTGAATTTTCCTGCTGCCATCACCACTGGTATTCTTTAACCTTCTTTTTACTTCTCTGTTTTGCTAGGAAACTTGGAAGTTTTGCCCTTCCTAGCTTTAAGGGTTTCACCCTCATCTCTAGGCTCTGTCTTTTTGGATATTGAGAAGGAGAGAGGCAGAAAACAACACTTTTGAATTCTGAGTGCCCTCTCCACCCCTCATAGGATCTGAGAGCCCAGAAAGACAGCAGCGTTATTTCTGTCGGGATTTGTTTTCCATTTCATCAGGCTAAGATCAGTTAAGGTGAGCAAAAGGTGTCTGAGAAGTAAAACAAAAGTTAAACCATGCTTTTATGTGAGCTTTATTTTTTTTCCCCGAGGATTTATTTTCTTTCATATTATGAAGCACCAATAGTGCTGTCAACTATAAAAGATTAGATCTTGTGGTGCAATGTGCCGGGGTTTATAGGATCAGACAGGGCATGGTGAGGGTTTTTCTGGTCACATTTTATCTTCATAAATTCACAGCATCGGCTTTCTGTGCTCAGCTTGAACAATGAGGGCTCACAGCTCCGACCGTTTCTCTTAGAGGAACAGTGCACCCTTTCAGTACCCAGCTCACATTTTTGGGTGAAAGACAAGCTCCTGAAAGGCTCTGTGGCCTCTCCTGGTTGTCTTGTCTTCACTGGAATTCAGCTCCAAGGATTCGTCAACTTTGGTTTTGTTCAGTTAGGAAAAAGCAAAATTAATTCCAGGTTCAATGTGATAACATTTCTCTGCTTGGAAATAACACAGCTTTGTTCGTTGCTGTGTTAAAGGAACTTGCCCAGATACAGTAGGCTGGCTTCTACTGGTTTTACTGGAGATTTGAAGACTAGAAGGGTTCAAACATTATATACATGGAATTTGGGGGCACAACTACTGAAATGGAGTGTCTGTAGGTGGGTGGCAGCACACGATGTGTCATGGCATGGTGATATTCCCAATCTCAGCTCTGTCCATCCGTCATAAGGATGACACAAAAATTACAATGATGGGAGAAGAAAGGATGCGATGGCACTGGATGCACCCAGTGTGGGAAGGAGACACAGGTATGGGTGGAGACAAGGAATGGCTTGGTATTTTCGGCAAGAATCTCTGGTTGTGGAGACACTTGATGTGCTGGTGAGAGAGAAGCACGTTCATTTCATGTGGGAAAGGTGCCGGAGGTCACTGCATCTGCTCAGCTTCCGGGCCCGCCAGAGCCAAGTCTGGTGGCCATGGCAGCTGAGGGGATGGGTCCCTCCCAGCCTAGGCCCGTAGAGCCAAGCTGCTGCTACTCCCAGTTGTAAACTGGGAGTAGTGAGGCTGAGTGTGTTTCCTCACCCACATCACTAAGGTGGTTGGGCACACACATCACCACAGAGGCCACTGCTTTTACCAGCGTGAAAGCAAACAATGCTCACATGGCCATAAACTACACGGACACCCCAAACCTGTTCCTCCTTTTTTGCTTATTGAGGTTGAAGTTTGCACTGAACACACACATACACACACTGAAATGCTGTAAGTGACCCCAAAAGCTGATGTTTGATAGTTGCTCTATCTAGAAGCTGTCTCTTAGGTCCTGGTCTCCTCCAGCTGCTGACCCCAAGACTCCTGAGCCCCAAGGCCAATGGTCTCACGGTGGTGGCTGACACTTGGGCCTCGTCCCCTGCTCAGTGTCCAGGCTGATGTGGAGCTCACTGGTGCTCAGAAGAGGAGGTGCAGCCACACAGGGAATAGTTAGAAAAGGGAATTTAGTGAGAATGCTGGGGTAGTTACCATGATCCCACACAGGCCTCAGTTAGACAACAGCAGCTGGTGTTGGTGTGACTGGTGTCTGTCATCCTCACTGCTCTCTGCTCCTCCATAATTCGTCTGTGGTTTCCTTTCATTCCAAGAAAAAAGGAAGGAGCACCCGATGTTTGAGGAATGGCTGTGGACTGAGAAAAACGCAAAGCTCCTGTGTTTTTGGTCAGGAGACTTAATCCCATCCAAAAATCTTACTTTTTTTCTGCCTGGTCAAGCAGGCCAGGAACTAAGGGGACCCATAGTGCAGTCAGGGTGAACGCTACCAATTCTGTGTTCACTGGGATAGCCATGGTCCAGTGTCCATCATATCACACATCTGGCCAGTGGTAGTTGGTGGCAATCATGCCAATGCAGCTTCCAAATTGACCTCAAGTCTTGTTGCTGGCAGGGTTCCCCTAGGACAAGGCCGCTGCTGTGTTTTGCTGTGTGTACCCCAATTCCTCCCTTTCTCTGCCTCCCCAGCCTGTTTGTCCTCAATGTGCTTTGCAAAAATGAACTTACAGGGCTTCTAGATGTTTCCGCATACAGGGAGTGTCTTCCACAGAGAGGCTTGTTGGAGTAAAGGGAGGCTGAAATTACGGTGTCAATCTGTAGCAGCAATCATAAATGAATCAGGATATCAATGCGTGGTGATAAAATTCCCTGGGGAGATGGGAAGAAAGCCCTGTCCTTTGTTTATCATGTAGCCTGCTTTCCTTGAAGTGTAAGTAATCGCTTCATGTGGATTTACAAGTTTAGGAAATGGTTCGATGACACTAAACTAGAAGGTATCCATGCCTGTAAAATAATTATCCTTCTCTCAGCCATTTACAGACACCTCACAGTGACCCTTTGAGGTGCTCTCATCTGTATTTGACAGAATAGGAAACAGGTAAGAGAATATGAAGGAATGGAGAAACGGACAGAGAGTGAAATTCGTGAAATCCTGTACAACCCTGGTCTAAGAGAGTGACCTTCCCTATGTCCTTCAAAGCAATCCATAGTCGTTTCCCTTGTATCTTTAATGTTGCATTCAGCACTGTGGAAGAACATGAATAATGAAGTTTACACAGGGAGGGTAGCTATTGATTTACACAAGGTATGTCTCCGTTATTAATCTGTAAATGTTATGCAAATATATGCATGGCGAGAAATTAAATCAATGCCTGTCACTTACCCTTTCAGTCTGCATGCTTTTATGAGTATGAATTTGACATTAATACCGGTTTACAGGAACGTACTTGCTGAGGAAGCAAAGATTTACAGTGGTGTGCAAATCACTCCTGTGGTCTGGAAGAGAGCTTTAGAAAACAGTGTGTGTAACCTGGACCTGCTGTCCCCTGAGTGCCATTTATAGATGATCTCAGAGCCATTCATTATACACAATATTTCAGTATTACATTGTAATTGCTTGCTTTTAAATGATGTGATTTTGAGGCATACCCATGCTGCCCTGGTACCTGGTATGGGAACAAGTTCTGCCTCACCTTATGGGGCCTGGGAGGTCTCAGCATTTCAAAGTTGCTCTGTCCTCAGAGCTAAATTTTTTAGCTTCATACTGGAAACTCTTTTTGAATTTACTTTTCACAGGTGGGAAGAAGGTAATTTCCCAAATCCAAGAAGAATTACTGAGATAAATTGATGGCATGTGCAGCAAGGGAGAGGAGCAAAGCGTCCTCCTTTGATCAACAGCAAAAGGCAAGCAGCCTTTATAAAGATGCAATGAGAGATGAGTGAACCTGAGCAGAGCTTTATGGACAAATGGCACAAGGTCCAGAAGTCTGAAGGTTGAAGGATGGTGTGGAGCAATAGAAGATGGACATAAGCTCCTCACAGTGCTGCATGACAAGGAGATACAAGGCAGCAGACATAAGCTGAAGTGAGAGAGCCAGAGTAGGAAAAAATGAATATATAGAAAAAAATAACAAAAGTAACAAATAAGAATTAACAATTAATAACTATAAATAAAAGGAAAAGGTTTCTCCCCACGAGAACTCTAAGCAGCAGAGCAGGTTGCTCAGAAAGGTGGTGCAGTCTCTGTCCTTGGAGGTTTTCAAGACCCGACTGGATAAAACATTGAGGAACCCCACAACTGTCCCTGCTTTAAGCACGGTGGTGAACTAGAGACCTCTCAGGGTCTGTAACCATCCTGTGATGCTGCTGTGTGCCACAGTGTCCCATGATGTCCCAACCACGCCAAGAACCCCCTTGTGTGAGGTGTTGCTGAGGGTTTATGCGGTGAGAAGGGAATCCTTCCCATCTGGATCTTGTGATGAGAATAATGATGCCAAAACCAGATACTGCAGCGAGAGAAAGGGAAAACTCACCGAGCGTGAGCAATCTGAAGATATTTGTTCTTATACATGGTTTTATTTCTCTAAGTTGTTTTTTCTTCCATTTTTAAATGTTGCTTCCACATTATTCATCTTTACATATCCTAAGAGAAGCAAGATGAAAAAGTGCTGACCCGGAGACGGTGCTCTGGGAATTTTTTGCATTACTGTGAGAGGGAAGCGTCATAAGGAAAGAAAAGTTCCTGTTCTGATGAAATACTTATTTTAAAGCCCAGCTTTGCAGACTCTAGAGGTTCAGATGAGCATCCCGCAGGAACATCTGGAGGTTTGAGTCTCCGACTTCCCTAACACGACGACCCCGTTTCACTACAAATTGGTCTCTGTGCTCAGCGGGCTGTGGGTTTGTCAAAATCAGCCGCTTTCTGACAAGAGTCCCACTTCAAAAACGCCTTTGGGAGTTTTCACGCCGAATGTGTTTGCACTTATGGGTTCACAGGAACCTATCGCTGTCCTCTAGGAACAAAAATCATCCTAACTAACTGGGGTTGGAGGGGTTTTATAACTCATTGAAGCCCAGAGGTGTGCGAAACTGGCTTTAATTTCCTATCGCTGTCCTCTAGGAACAAAAATCATCCGAACTAACTGGGGTTGAAGGGGTTTTATAACTCATTGAAGCCCAGAGCTGTGCGAAACTGGCTTTAATTTTTAAAAATCAAGAATACTTTTGAGGAATGAGTGCCTCTGATGGCCTTCTTACCCTAGGGGAGAAGCAAATGGACTCAATGTAAAAGGTGAAAGTAGATTTTTCATTCAATTTTAGGCTGAAGTAGCGTTTCTGAACACAGCTCAGTTGGGCTGAAGGGTTTTAAAGAGTTGGGTAAGACATTGCAGGCATCTGAGTCTGCTGCGACGGAAAAGAAAGATGGATCTTTTCAAAAGAAAAATGGGGCTTTCTGGAGTTGAATCACTTCTTGATGGGCTGATAATGACATGAAATTTGCTTATTTTAAATATTGTCATCTCTTTCTTTCCTGGCGATGTATGGAGCCCATTGTGTGCCACAATAGCGTGAGTCACAGCACAATTTCCTTCCCCCTGCAAGTCTTTTCTGTTAGTCAGAGAAAAGGAACAACAATTGATCCCTGGGTTTGTATTGTCCTGTTTAGTCCCTTTTGGAAAGCTACAAAATGCCCTGGATAATGGGGGTCGAATGAAAAGTTTTTGTAGCTTTTTAGGATACTGTAAGGTTTTAATGAAAACCCAGTTTAAAAAAAAAACACCAAACATCAATGTAATTGTTGTTCTACCCTCCCTGAAATGAAAAATACAGTAAGAAGCATATATATATATATATATATATACACACACACACACACACTAAAATATGTCACACGTGGACTTCACTTACAGGTAGCTTTGTCCTTGGCTGTCCCCATGGTGGTCCTTGGTTGCACCTCGATCAAACCACTCTTCTTGCTCTGATACCAGAATGGGGCTCTCCATTCACCACGCTGTCAGGATTTAATTGTCAGCCTGTCGATAGCTTTGACACTTTTAATTGATTTTTCACTGGTTCTTCATTAACCAGGAGTGATAACAGATCACGGGAGCACCACTGTGTTGTGTCTCTCCTGAGAGAGGATGCCAATTGGATGGGGTTCAACAAGGCCAAGG
>NW_010197549.1:0-10080 GCF_000695765.1 Mesitornis unicolor | reverse complement strand
CGGTCTGGGATTCTGTGATTCTGTGAAGCTGCACCACAGCCAAGGCTGTAACAGTGTCCAGACAAGCAGGCAGCCAGGCCAGGCTTCGGCTGCAGAGCCCCTCTGGGGCATTCGCAAATAGGGAAAACTCCTACAAAACACTATCTGCTCCTGCACCCCCAGGATGCAGAACAGCTTCTGGGAAGTATTGGAGGAAAAGGAGCAGCTGCCTCAAAATAAGTGTGAGAATAAGCACAGAGACACCATTGACAGAGCTTGGGCAGCGCTCTCAGAACAAGAGTGCTGCTATGGAGGTAACCAGGCCATCATTTTGAGCACAAAACCTCTGCATAACGTCAGTTCTGTAACTAAACTCCGCTGCAATTAACACCGAAAGAGCCATGCAGCAGCTCAGCCAGCTTAGGGATGTGTGGAAGCTACAGCCAACTTGACAGCTACACACACAGCGGCTTCTGCTGATCCCTGCACCAAGCGTGCTGCCTTACGTGGGATCAGCACCACCCCAGAGCACTAATGACAAGTTTTCACCTCATTCCAAACAGCCACGTGTCGGTCTGAATCGTTCAACTGGCATTTTCTTCTTTGCCACTCACGCCAGAAGGAGGCACTCTGGTTATTTCAGTGCTGACGTCTCATTTCCCCCCAAAAACCCCTGCAGACAATAACGGTACCCAGGGTTTTCCCTGCTGACCCGCAGAGGTTTCCAGCCATTCTCCCCATCCTGTAAGTTATGCTTTAGGCCTGGAGGTCTCTTTTGAGGCCAAGATTATGCAAAAAACTCCTTAAATCCAAGTGATTATGCAAACTGCTTAGCTGCTCTTGTAGGAAGCAGCGCCTGGTCTCTCCATCGGCACAGGACACTCACTCTGCCACTGGAGGTCACTTTTCCCACCTTTTTGGCTTTCAGAGCCACGCGTTTATTTCAAGGTGAGAATGAGCTCTGGGGACTAATCACATCTGACAATAAACAGTGACTAATTCATTAAATCTGCGGCGCAGACCCAGGTCACGCAGCTCCCGCCCGTCACCAACGGGGTAGCGCCACCCATGAGTCACCTTGGCACGGCCACCTCATGGCTGAGATATGAGATAAGAGATATGAGACATGAGATACGAGATAAGAGCCTGGGCAAACCATCTCGAATGCACCCACTGCGGGCAATGTACTGCCCAAGCTCTGCTTTGAAGTGCTGCTTTCCCCCATACCTTCACGTTCATCTCCAGCAGCTTTTCACTCATGGTGCTGATGACGTTCAGGTTTCTGCTCTGAGACTTGTTTGCCGTGGCGTTCATCGGCTTCACAGGATGGAGTCTGCAACGTTAGAAAGGGTTTGTGTTATTTAGGCAGTGCAGTAACACCAGCACTACACAGATCTTCAGATAAAAGCAAATACAGCGAGAAACTGAGGAAAAATCCTACCCCTGTCTGCAGAGAGAGGAGAGATTCAGCTTTGGGAAGACACAGCATTTCTGTCTAAGCTGTAGGCTTTTTTAAGTATACTCCAGTTCTATCAACTCTGCTGACTCAAGGCACTGGAGATAAAGCAGCAGTGCCAAGGGAAATGCCTCCTGAAGGGTCACCAGAGGAAAGCCAGGTCGGTCTGCACGGCCATGGCTCTCACCCCTCACACCAGTGTCTGAGCCTGGCTTTCCTAACAAGGACGTATTTGTGGGTTTTTACAACATCAAACACTTCCACTGCCATGGGACAAGCATCGTTGTGCCTTTTCCAACCTGAACCTACGCCACAAACTGCCAAAAAGCACCATCTCCACTTGCTCGAGCAGGATTTCTACTGCTGGTTTTAACACAGGAAGAAAACTGTGCTTGGATCTCAGCAAACACTGGCCCAAAAGCATCCTAGACCCCAATTTGGCCAGGAAAGGAAGCGTCCTGGTCTACCAGGCTTCCTCTGACCATCCTCCCCTTTCCAAAAAACAGATGACTTGCACTCCATTTGATGAAACAACTCCATTTCTTAAACTGTGACCAAATTTCCCCGGCATTTATCCTACGAGGTGGCACTGGATGAACAGCAGATCCCCTCGAGCGCTCTGGGCACCCCTCACAGCTGTACAGATCTATCCGGTGCCAGCATCGATCCCAGGAGGATCCCAGCAATTTTGGGGGACGCCCAGGCTGTACCATGCCACATCTCTGCAGAACGCAGCGAATTCTGCCGCTGCAGGGACAGATCTGCGCTCCCAGGAGGAAAGGCAAGGCTCACACCAGCACCGGGACACTCGGTGTGTTCCCCACGCGCTCTCACCTGTGCTTAGGAGACACGGTTTCACCCCTCTGCTGAGTTTGGTTAGGGTACGTTTCAGAGGGTGAAACCCGTGCCTGAAGAAGCTTCTTCTTGCCAGAGTTTCCTGCTTTATCTGCGGAGCCCTCGGCTGTTGGCTTTTTCGGAGACTCTGCTCTACGACTCGGGGTGTCAGAGGGGAGAGAATGAGAGGCAGAGTAGGGCTGGGAAGGGTTCAAGAGGGAGGAAGAAGACACAGAAGGCTCAAAGAAGTCAGGCTCAGCACACTCCTCCACACCCGCCCTCATTTTCAGATCCCGTCTCTCAAAATAACCACTGTGCTCCCTGGAATGAGACGTTGTCCCTTGGCCTGAGTCAGCTCCTCCTGCTGCTCCTGGGGTTACCTGTGCCGCAGCAGAGCTCTGGGAGCGCTCCTTCGGTTCCCCATGCAAAGGCACTAAACCCAGGGGCTGCTTCCCGGCCTCTGGACTGTTTCTGTCACCTGCAGTGACACCGCAGCTCTCCTGACTGTCCCCCAGCTCCTCATCGTCAGAGCCCCCCTCGGGAATGACAGGCAGAACGGCCACCTTCGAACCGCGCTCTCCTGTAACGGGGACAGCAGACTTTACGTGTGCCAGGCAGTCAAATACATCATCGTCACCTTCATTTTTCAAATGCCTGTCACCGCTGTCACCTCCGAGCACCACTGCTGGAGCGACAGCCTCTAATGAGCCACTGTGGGGGAGGCACCCAGGGGCATCCAAGGCTTTATCACCATGCAAGAGGAGCCCAGGCGCAGGTTTTACACCCTCACCACTAAACGCATCGGCCTGAGCAGCCGGTGGGCACTTCTGCAGCACCAAAGACAGCCGTGGTGCTGGCTCTGGGGTGACCAACACCTCCCTGCCAGCCCGCCCTGCCTCAGCGTCCCCAGGGGACGGGGTGCAGGCTGCCCAGGTTGGTGTGGCAGATCCCGCCTGAGAAAATGAGTCCCTTTCATCGAGTGGAGCTGCCCAGGGCTCTAACATGAGTGCACATCCTTCCTGTCTCTTCTCACCAAGGACCTCCTGCTTCTCCTCCAGCTCACTCCCAGGGGAAGGCGGCTGCTCAGCACCCATCCCTGCCAAGAGGCTGTTATTACTCTCTGGGAGAGGTGCAAGGTCTCTCCCGTCCCGTGTGCAGGGTTCGGTATTTACACCGCCTGCTCCCACCCTGCGCTGACCAGCGGTCTGCCTGCTTTGGGTGGGACCTGCGCTGTCACCGCAGAGCTCTGATGAGGGGTCACACCTCGCTTCCAGCTCACGAGCAATCCTTGCTCGCTCTCCTCTTGCGCCTGAGCGCGTCAGTGACAGCTCACTGAAACCAGAGCGCTGCTTCTCACACCCCTGCCCACCCAAACCCTCACCACCCTCAGATCCATCGAGGAGGAAGGACACAGATTTGACACCGTCTATCCCACTTGTACTCAAAGGAGTCTCAGCCTGAAGCTGGGGAGAATCGCGCTGCTTCTTTGGAGCCAGAGCAGGGTTAGAAAGAGCACCGAGAGGCTGTGGCACAGCTTGGACAGCACCGGTTGAAGAGTTCACTGAAGCATCGTGCCCCGAGTGCTTCGGCTCAGGGAGCGCTGCTGAGGAACGGCCCCCATCGCCAGGACAGCGGAGAGGGGAGGAAGGAGCAACAGCTTCCAAACCTGGCACGCCTGCTTCCCACCCAAGCTGGGCCACAAAGGGGTTGTTGTCATTAAAACGATGGTCAGAGGGGAGCGAAGGCGTGGGCGGGCGAGGAGAAGCCTGCATGTCGGAGCGCTCGGGACCCTGGCCCTGCCGGCTCTGCCCCCAGTCGGCAACAAAAGGGTTCTTACCACTACCAGAGCCCTGCCCAGGGACAGGCGCTTTGGGAGCGGGGGCTGCGAGGTGATGGGACGAAGGGACACGGGCATCACCACCAGGACCCAGGGACGCCCTGTCCCACTGGGGAGCAAAGGGGTTCTTGCCATTCAAACGCTCTGCAGCAAAAGGAGAAGGAGGAGAAGTAACAGACGCAGCAGAACTAGCCATGTTTTCAGAGTCTGGCGCTTGGACCTTTCGTCCTGCTTTAGAAATGAAGGGATTATTGTCACTGCTGATGCAGTGCACAGAGAGAAAAGCAGGAAGGGAATCAGGTGCAAGAGCAGGAAGCGTGGCTTTGGTTTCCTCCTGTGAAGACACGCCCGGTCTGCAAAAAGGGACAAAAAACTCGCATGTCACTTGCGGATGCAACACGAGGCAGGAACAGACAAGCTTTAGCACCAGACTCCATCAACTCCTAACGCTGGAGGTGAATTACACTTGCAAGAGAGCTCAGAGCCTGGCTGACAGACTTCACACACTGAAATGTGGCTTTGCAAAGTGCTGAGCTTCTGCCAGGGCACTTCTGCTGCAGTTGGTTACTGCGGGGGCTGCGCTTCAGCACCTCATCCTTTGCACCCCAAGCACTTCTGTTAGTACGCAGGACACTTCATATGCAAGACGTTTACAGGTGAGAAAATCAGGAGTTAAGAGACAGACAGAAAACACAGCCTTATTAGTAGGACACATCCATATATACACACACAGTTTATGTATATATAAAAATATGTAGGAAGGATAAAGGAGCAGAGTTTCCGAAAAAGCCTGGTGTACGAATTCACACAAACGTCCTTCGTGCTGCTGTGAACAACGCCAAAAGCAGAAGGGCTCCAAGTTTATCACTTTTGAAGACCACAGCCAAACACAGAGGAGAAAAGTAGAGGTGTTAGAGCGGGTATTTCAGCCCCTGGCTACGTTCGGGTCGCACAGCCCAGTTAGGAGTTAGTTTCTGCAAGAGATCCAGCAAGAAAAACCACCCCTCCGTTACCTGCAAACACTCCTGCGCTCACAGAGCCGCTATCTCGGCTTTATAAGGAACACTCCTGCACCAAACTCTTTTTTCACACCGAGAAAGAACCCAGGGTTTTTGTTATTAAAGCACCTCATGCTCAGCTCAAAGCAGCAGGGACCCTGCAGAGCGAGCGGCAGGACACGGCGATGGGAAGTGCTGCTCTGCGGCAGGAAGCAGCCCGGTTTGAGCCCATCACCGCTGCACGTCGCTATTTATGTCAACCGCGGAGGAAAGCACGACTGACCTGGGCTTGACAGCTTTGGTCTTTGCTGGTGCAGCAGCTTTTTCGGGTTTCCCCTCTTCCTCGAAAGGGTTGAGCGGCTGCTTGCTTGCAAAGGTGTCCTCTGCGCGCTGGCTGTCCTCTGAGGGACTCTCTTTGCCCACCTCTGCTGGAATCTCAGGTCGTTTGGCCTCCTGCTCGCTCTTCTCCTCGGGAATTCTGATGTCCTCGTCCTGCAGGGTGCTGTCGGGAATATTCTCAGCATCACCGGTCTTCACTGCCTCCTTCTTCCCCGTGACCAGCGACAGCAAGGTGGGCTTCCTGTGGTCCGTTTTTTTGGTCTCTTTAGTGCCCTCGACACTCGGAGGAACGCTGGTGTCCAGGTACTCTTCACTGCTGAGCAACTTGTATGACGGCAAAGACATGGACTTGAAGGTCTCCAAGGATGCAGACCCAGAGAAGGCGTGACTGGGAGAGGTTCTTCCCGTCTCCTCAGGTCCCTTCGCGGATCTGGAGGACAGGTTCTCTTCTGAAGCAAAGAGCTGCTTCCTCCTGAAGTTGAGAGGGGAGGGGGAAGAGGCTGGAGTGCTGTCCTTCGGGGTGCTCTCCTCCATGTAGACGTGGCTGCCGTTGATGCACAGACTGGACTTGGAGACGGGATCGCTCTTGGATTTAAGGCCGCTGAATAAGGAGAGCCCTTCTCTCTTGGTGTGGCCAGCGGTTACCTGGTTCAGTTGCCTGCTGTCCAAAGTTGCCGTTTTACGGGTTTTAAATACAGGAGAAGGAGAGGACTTCTCTTCCAGGCCATTTCCAAAGGCTTCTGGAAAAAAATAAACAGGGAGAAACTCAAGATGCAAGAACATCCTTTCCTCTGACGCTTGCTACTGACAGCCTCAGCGCTTCAGTGTCATTCTTGGACACAGCAGAAGAAATATCACAAACGTGACTACACCAACCACTTCCAATCCTTCTGGGTCCCCTCCAGTGCCAGCCCTCAGCACAGTGGATCACACACACCCTTCAGTGACCCAAAGCCACCGCAGAGCTGCACCCCTTGCAGAGCCCTGAGGTTTCTGTGCCACCCCACGGTAAGCTCAGCCATGAGCGTCTAAGACCCTAAGAGGACAGAAGTGACTTCCTATGGATTCAGTAAGAATTCAAGAAGCAGACTACAGAGTGTGAAGAGCAGCAGCAGACCTCTGAGGAAAGGCCCTGTGCCTATACTCACTTTCCGAGGTCGGAGAGATCTCGGACTCCTCCTCATCCCATTGCAACTGGAAGTCGCTGGGCCGAAGCCGAACCTTCTGGGTGACGGGCTGCAGCGTCGGCAGGACTGACATGGACTGGGAGAGGGAGGTCTTGGAAAGGCCAGGCTTGGAAAACAAGCTTTTGAACTTGGATTTCTTCTTCTCCTTCTCGACCGACTCGTCCTCGCTGTCAGCAGGGGAGTGCGTTGTGCTGGGAACGATCGCTGAGGCTGTGTCCGAGAGGGCGCTGCTCCTCTTCCCCTTCAGCTTCTCTTTGAGCTTGCCGAAAGGAGAGCGAGCCTTGTCCTTCATGGACAGGTCGAACATGCTGGCCGTCATGTTGCTTCTCATGAACTGGATATCCACCTCGATCTCCCCTCTCTCCTTCTCCTTTTTCCCTGGTTTGGAGCAAAGCTTGTACCACCTGCAGAAACAGGGAGACTGCTTTGACAAACAGGCTCTGGAGAGGCACGGGTGACTGAGAACAACAGAGGTTGTTCAGTTAAAAACCAGAAAGAAAAGCCTTTAATCTTCCACCTACGTCACGATCACACGGCCCCAGGTGCCAGGGAACACATTTCTTATCACAAATAGACACTTCTTAGAAAATCTGTTTTCAAACCCAGACTGGGAAGGGTTAAGAAAGAAAAAGAAAGAAAGAAACACAGCCCAAAATTCCTGCATTTCAGCTCAGCCCCTCTCCTCTGAGCTCTTATCTGGCTTCACAAAGAAATGCGCAGAGGCCAGGGCTTTGAAGTGGTGCAAAGCCTCCGAGGCTGACACGGTACCAGCAGCGCACACACCCCACGCCCTCATACCTTTCATTCCAGCTTCTTTCCAGCTGCTATCTTAATGCCTCTTAATGCCTCTCCAGCCGAGGAAGCCCTAATCAACACAGGAGAGCCGAGCATCCTCACAGCCCCAGGACTGCCACTCACCAACACCAGGAAGGGCGTTTGTCACAGGCACAGCCTCATCCCTCTCTGAAATGCAGCTCCAGAATATCGAGCGCTGCGTATCAAGCGCTCAGGGTACCCTAAACTGTGAAAACCCCATCCGCACGCCGCTGCCTCATGTGCTCGATCACCTCTCGATGACACCCAAACCACACTGGGGCTGGCAAAGAGAATTATCAGCGCCACACTCCAACGCTTTGTGTTACTGCTGCGGCCACGGCTTCCCTGCTCCACAGATCCGATAGGAAAAACCGCCTGGGAAACAGCGGCTCCGTGCTCCTCACCAGCCACACGGCAGCAAATAAAGCATGCAAATCTGCCTCTCCACCACATTTGCACCTCGTTCCTTTGAAAATGCACTGCAAGCAATGACAGAGAATAGAGAAAAGCGGTTTGCTTCAGAGAAAATGCAAAACCGAAGGAGATGAATTCAGAAACCTGCTCCAGAGAAACACCTCGGAGGGAAATGAACGCTCAAGCACCTCACTACCGTTAGGTGTTCAGACCTGATGTGATGAGACGGCAGCACCTGGGAATAGAGATTTATATATTTACACAGAGATCTTAGGTTTTGGCAGGTCCCTAAAACTGCAGCAGCAGCACAAATTCACTGCCTTTAACGCACGCCAGCAGCGGGCACTTTTGTTCTAAACCGCGTGATTTCTAGGAGCATTCTGCGCTCGTGCAGTGTCCACCATTCATTCTGTGTGCTCTCTGCCCCGGGGAAAGAGCAGGACCTGCTTGAACGGCATCCAAAACACAGAGTACAGCCCAAAACACAGCGCATCCCAAACACAAAAACCTCCCGAAACCACCAAGTGCACCCCAAACACAAAGGGTGCGTCCAGCGAGAGGCGGCTGAGCACCAACCCAAACACGGCACCGCTACGTCCACCTCGCCTGGAGCATCTGAAAGCAAATATTGTACTGACAGCCTCCCCCCAGCCACAAAATACAGAGTTTTATTAATTTAATTTAGTATGTTATCGTGCACCTGTTTGTTTATTGTCCAGATAAACCAGCCCTTTATGGCTAAACATCCCCAGCAGCCAAGCAACGACAAAACAGGCTTCAAACAGAACATGGAGTGCAGAGGGGACGACACCAACCACTGGAAATATCACAAGGTTTCCCAGGAGCTTCAAAGTTGTTTTCTTGCCCTCGATTTCCCTTTGGCCTGGACACACAGAAACCAGCCCGGGAGGAGCCGCGGCGCTGGCCTCGCAGCATTGACTCCCTGAACTCGCACACCACGCTCCATAAACACACGAGCGCCTGACACAACCCTAATGACAGCCAGGTCCTAATTAAGGCTTCAGAAACTTTGTCGAGAAACCAGGCGCAGGTCTCGGCTTCGGTGTCGATACCTGGATGCGCTCGGGTGAGCAAGAGGAAGGTGACGGTGACTCACCAGCCACCTCAAACCACATTACAAGGCTGCTGACTCCCAGTAAAACCCTCCCAGCAACCGCCTCTGGGATTCCAGCGCCCCGTCCCCGTGTTTATGTTCAAAGGAACAAGTATGACACAGAGCTGGCACTCGGCATTGAAGGAAGAGTCCCCGGCTGGGTGTCCTGCTGAGTGCATTGAGGCCAGCCCACATACCACCCAATTATCTGCTCTCACAGGCGCTTAGGCTCTGCTAAGTGTTTATTAACAGAAACACATCACCAGCCGGCCGCAGCCTGCGCCCACGCTCTGTTGGAAGGCAAAGGCATCTCAAACACAATGAAGTTTCTCAGGTCTGTACGCTCACATGTGAATATTAAAAAATCAAAGCTCAGCACAAGGAAGGACTGGTCAGAAAATCACTGGTGCCAGGGCCCACGGTCTCTTCCAGGGGGCTGACCCCTCACATCAAGAGAGATCCTGGACCGAGGGGTCAATCCATGGGCCCTCATGGGGTTTGAGGGGTCCCCATGGGGCACAGCGGTCCCTCACCAGATCCTCTGACCCCTATAGGGCACAGCGGTCCCCTACCCAGAACCCCAGTCTCCTGTGCAGCACCCAGTTCCCCCACAGATCCCCCGACCCCTATGGGGCACAGAGGTTTCCATGGGGAACCGTGGTCACCCACAGGACTCTATGGGGCAAAGAGCCCCCCCATCCCTTTCCCCAGCTCCTGTGGGGCACAGATTCCTCCCCCATTCCTGTTCCCAGCTGCTAGGGGGCACAGAGCCCCCCCCAGTCCCTCTCCCCAGCCCTCGTGGGGCACAGATTCCCCTCCCATCCCTCTCCCCAGCCCCATGGGGCACAGAGCCTCCCCGATCCCTCTCCCCATCCCCGGTGGGGCACACATTTCCCCCTATCCTCCTCTCTTCAGCCCTTGTGGGGCAGATTTCCCCCGCAGATCCCTCTCCCCAGCCTTTGTGGGTCACACATTCCCTCCCCATCCCTCTCCCCGGCCCCATGGGGCACCGATTCCTCCCCGATCCCTCTCCCCAGCCCCGTGGGTCCCAGTTCTCTCACATCCCGGTTCCCCGGAGGCCCTCCCCGGGCCCACCTGCTGTGCCG
>NW_010197548.1:0-1526 GCF_000695765.1 Mesitornis unicolor | reverse complement strand
TGCCTCTGCTTCCCCCCCTGTCCCCCTTGTCCCCATCCCTGTGCTCCCATGTCCCCTCTCCTGGTCCCACATCCATGTGTGTATCCCCATCACCCTGTGTCCCCTGTCACGGTTGAGCCCTGTCCCATGGCCCCTGTCCCTATCCTGTTCCAGTATTTCCATAGCCCTGTCCTGAATGTGGTCACCCCATGTCCCTGTGAGGTCCCAAGATGCCCTACCCTGGTCCTGGTCCCCTCATATCCCTTGTCCATGTCCTGGTTCTGCCCATGTCACTGTCCCAGTCCCACCATGTCCCTGTCCTGTTCCCAGCCCACTCTTATACCTGTGTCTTGGTCCCAGTATCCCCTGTCTCTTGTCCCTGTCCCCATCCCAGTTGCTGATGTCCCTGGCCTGATCCTGGTATCCTCCTGTCCCGACTCCAGTGCCACTGTCCCTTGTCCCCAGCCTGGTCCATGCTTCTCCATGCCCCTGTCCCATTCCTGGTCCCCCTGTTCCTGTTCTGGTCTCAGTCGCCTTCTGTTGCTGTCCTGGTGTCATTCTCCTGTGCTGGCCCAGGTCCTCCCATGCCCTTGAGCTGATCTCAGTGCTCCTAGCCCTGTCCTGGTCCCAGGACCCCTGTCACTGTCCCTGTCTCCTCTGTCTCTGTCCCAGTCCTCCCATGTCACTGTCACCCATGTCCCTACCCTGGTTCCACCATATCCCTGCCCTCCATATCCCTGCCTCGGTCCCTTGTATCTATGTCCTGGGCCCCCATGTGTCCCTGTCTTGGTCCCGTGTCCCTGTCCCAGTCCTTCAAGGCCCTGTCCCAGTCCCTCATGTCTGTGTCCTGGTCCCCTGTGTACCTGTCCCAGTCCCTCCACGAACCTGTCCTGATCCCAGTGCCTTGGTCCTGATCTGCCCCCATCCTGGTCCTGGTCTCCTGTGTCCTGTCTCTGTCACCCATGACCCTGTCTTGGTCCCAGTGCCTTGGTCCTGCCCCTCTCCCCCCTGTTCTGGTTCCGATGTCCTGTGTCCTACTCCTCCATGTCCCTGCCCTGGTCCTCATGTTTGTGTCCTGGTCCCCTGTGTCCCTGTCCCAGTCCCTCCACGCACCTGTCCTGATCCCAGTGCCTTGGTCCTGATCTGCTCCATCCCAGTCCTGGTCTCCTGTGTCCTGTCTCTGTCACCCATGTTCGTGTCCCAGTCCTCCATGTCCCTGTCCTGGTCTTCATGTCTATGTCCTGGTCACCACATCCTGGTCCTTGTTCCCTGTGTCACTGTCCCTGTCCCAGTCCCCCCATGTACCTGTCCTGGTCCCTGTGTCCCTGCTCTAGTCCCCTATGTACCTGTCCTGTTGCCCCATGTCTGTGTCCAGGACCCCCTCATGTACTGGCCCTGGTCCCTCATGTTCCTGCCCCTGTCCCTCCATGCACCTGTCCCGGTCCTCTGTGTCCCCTATCCCCTGTCTCTCGTGTCCATGTTCTGGTACCCCACACATCTGTCCTGGTTCTCTGTCCCCTGTTTCCATGTCCTGGTCCCCCATGTCC
>NW_010197547.1:15126-16298 GCF_000695765.1 Mesitornis unicolor | reverse complement strand
TTTCAAGGTCCCTTTCAACTCCTAACATTCTATGATTCTATGTGTGATTTTGTGATTCTGTGAAGTCACCACAGATGAGTCACTGGGTGTGACTGTGATTGTGCACTTTCCCACTCCATGGAAAATGCAACATTGTTCACAAGAGACAAATTTGTAATGAAAGAGAATTCTTTAGATAGGTCTGTTTCTCTGTGGGTAAGCATGTGAGTTTGGACTGTCCTCAAGATTTAGGTGATATGCATTAACTTCACCTTTGCTTAGTTCAGTTTAAGTGAATATTATATAAGGTCACAATTTAATAATAGCATCTAAACAGCATTTTAATAGTCTAACTAGGGAAGTTCTCCTATGTAAACAAAAGTCACCAAGTGCCTTACAGTCACCTTCTTGGCCAACAGCACTTTGAAACCAAACTAGAAATCAACAGAAGTCATATGTGAGCTCCATTCTTTCATAATCTCTGATTCCACAGGCTGGCCAGGGAAGTGGTGGGGTCACTTTCCATGGAGGTGTTTGAAAAACATGTGGATGTGGCACTTTAGGACATTGTTTAGTTGGCATGGTAGTGTTGGGTTGATGGTTGTACTTGATATTAGAGGTTGTGTTGGGTTTTCTGTGAGGGGTTTTGGATATTTTTGGTAGTACGGGTAGGATATGGAGATAGCTCTATAAGAAGCTGCTAGAAGCTCTCCTGGCTCCAGTATTGGATCCATCTCTGACCATAGCCAAGCCAATCAGTGTCTCTGTGAATTGATGTATTCAAGAGGGATGCAGCACGTGACCTGCTCTTTCTTGCCTTGGCCCTGACCAGCACAGCCCCAGTGCAGGCGGTGTGGCCCTGGTCCAGCCAGGCTGGTCTGTTCTAAACTTAAGCTCAAGCCCCACTGTAGCTCCTGCCTGAGAGAAAGAGAGAGATGGGAACTCTTCAATGATCATCAGAAGAAATCTGTAGTGGAGAAAGGAGTGGAATGTGAGAAGAACAACTCTACAGACACCAAGGTTGGTGAAGAAAAGAGGAGAGAAGGAAGGAGGAGATGCATTGCAGCAGGGGTTCCTCCTGCAACCCATAGCTAGAGTGCAGGTCGACCCATCTGCAGCCCAGTGCGGTTCAACAATGGTGGAGCAGAGATCCACATGAGAAGTTGGCTGCCCCCAAAAAGGGTGTGACTCCA
>NW_010197547.1:0-15104 GCF_000695765.1 Mesitornis unicolor | reverse complement strand
GGGGGGGGGCGGGGGGGGGAAGGTCTGCACCATGCGGAAGGGAAGCCCACACCGGAGCAGTACATGAGGGAACTGCAAACATGGCCAGACCCATGGAGTTCATGGAGAACTTTTCTCCTGTGGGAAGGGTGCCATGTGGAAGCAGAGGAAGAGTGATATGCGTCCTCCCTACCCCTAAAGAGGAAGGAGTGGCAGATATTGCATGGGATGAACTGTTGGCGACTCTCATTCCCATCCCCCTGCGCCGCTGGGCAAGGGGGGAGGTAAAAAAACAGGGAACAAAGCTGAGCCTGGGAGGAAGGGAGGGGTTGGAGAAGGTGTTTTGTTTTTAAGATCTGATTATATCTCTCACTATTCCACTCTGATGTTACTGGTAATAAAATTAAATTGTTTTGTTTATCTCCCCAGGATGAGTCTGTCTTTCACCTGTAAGTGGTGAGAGAAACTTCCTTGTCCTTGTCTCTGCCCACAAACTCTTTGTTGGTTTGTGGGTTTTTTTGTGGGGTTTTTTGTTGTTTGGTTTTGTTTGTTTTGGGTTTTGTTTGTTTGTGGGTTTGTTGTTTGTTTTTTTAATCACTATCCCATGTGGAGGGAAATGTGAGTGAATGGCATCGTGGTACCCAGTTGCCCACTGGGCTTAAACCACAACAGAGGTCTTTTCCAAATTTAATGATTCTCTGATTCTGTTTCATGGTCTGAGTGCAAAAGTTCATATGAGACTTCCTGTCTGACACTATGTAAACTTTTCAAAAACATTGTTTTTCATCACATCATAACCTTTTTTTCATATCAAGGGATGAATTGTATGTTCTGTGTATACTGACTGTTGTTTCCTATGTTTTCTAATGCCTACTATATATCATTGGTCTTATAATAATCCTACTTCGATCTTGCTACTTTGTAGTAAGCTGAAAATCAAAGTCTGAGATCTGGCCCTAAGGAGGCATATCTTTCATCATGAATACAATCAGCAATCAGATTCTGCTTTGCCAGTCATTTTTTTCCTTGGTCAGAGACATGACAAAGGAAAATAAAAAAGCTTGTTTTAGGCTCTCTCTTAATTCATAGTATTTATAATATTTTTTCTCCTTACCAGCAATGGGCCAGTACAATGTGTAATTCCTGATACCTAAATATCAATATAAATGTATTATTATGGTTTCAAATAACCTCATTAATTTGGAAACTTAATTATAAATAACAGGTCTAATGCTGGGAGGATCAGTCTAAGCTGTGGCTTCTCAGAAGGTAAATGACCATAAGTCATCAAGAAACCTTTTCAACAATACAAAGAGGACAAAAAAGATATTCATTCTTTTTAGTTCAGAATGTATTTTAGCCCATTGCTTGCAATGTGTTCATTGCACAATATAGGAGGGTGTGCTTTTTTTCTTGCTGTATATAGTATTATCTAGCTTAGAAACCCTTACATCTACTTTTTGTTCTATGTCAAACTAACAAGTGGGGAATTTAAATAAGTGGGATGTTTTTAATGATTAGTAATTGCAGGCTGTGGGTGAAAGAGCTACAATTGAAAAGTATCAGTACAGAGAAGATTAAGTGATTATCTCAGATTTATTTTGAGACTTGGATATCTAAATAAGATAGCATAAAAAAGGAGATCAGTTTTACTGAAGCAAGGTATGAGAAAGGGAAGAGGTGAGAGAAGGAGGAGGAAAGAAGGACACAATAATGACAAAAGACCGTAGGAAACAAAATATTACAAAACATTCGTCTTTGTAACAAAAGAAGATAAGGAATAAAAGCTAGAAGACAAACTGAAATACATCAGCTAAAGAATGAAAATTTGATTTTATTATGCTGGTTTTAATATAGTATATTAACTTGTACTTCAGTGGAACTACTCCTGATGTACAAAAATGCAAGACAAAAAATCATGACCTACTAGCAAATATATTTAATAGTTAAGCATGGCAAGATCACAGAATCACAGAATCACAGAATGATAAGATGAAGGGGGAGACACTGTGAATTGACTTTTGTATGCAGAGGAACATACAGATAACTCTAGAGAAGTTAATGGTTATGTTCTCTCCAGAAAGTGTAAGTCGATTTTTTACAGCTCCATGATAAAAAATATCCAAGAACACTTGGAGAGATTTCGGAGTTTCTACCTGATATTTCCACAATCTTCTCACAAATGTTTCAGAGGTCTGTCAGCCAACATCCTTTAATCTCCTACACATACTCTGCAAATATACACAATGATCACTTTAATTATCTGTGCCTGCAGGAGCAAAACCAGGAAAAATAAATTGCTACTATTCCCCTTTACAAAGGTAGGACAAAAGTAAAGAGAGATTAAGTCACACAGGAAGCATGAGGTTGAGCTGACAACTAAAATCACCCCACCTCAGGTACACGCAAGCCAATAGCACTTCTCCCACCACACTGCTGTTCTTCACAATCCATGTATCTACTGAATAAAAGCAGCAAATTATGTCAGACTGATAAGTTTTAAAAAGCAAACATCCTCAATGAACAATCTCTCAAATGTCTGGTCTTGCTGACAACAGGCCTACTACAAGGCTTTTATATTCAAAAGTAGTCAGATTATATACTAATTCTTTGTCCTTCAATTAAATGTTCAGGACTTGATGTTTAAAGGAGAAAAGATAGTTGGGAGCTGAATGGGTTCTTTGTTTTTTCTTTCAGAAATAGTGATTTTATTGAAAAACAACTACTCATTATATCAGGTTCCTATTAAAGAAGAAAGTCTTAGTGAACTATGAGAATTTCTACCCTCAAAGTGTCTTGTGCTGCCAGAACACTTACCACTCTAAATATAGTCTAACCTAGTGTTCATTTAACTTCTTATGTAAGGGTACTGTACTCTTTGTAGCTATGGTATAGCTGTCAGAAAGGATTTAGTGTTTATTGTTACTGATTTTAAAGGCAAAATAAGGTTTTCTACTTTTTTTCTTTCACAATAACATCAATGGAAAAATCTCACAGTCATGTCATAGATGTTTCATATGTCTATTCTCTCTGAAGTGCATTTGAGAGTCTATCATTTCAAGAAACTAGTCCCAGGTCCTTGCAAAGAATCATTACCCCTTTATTTAAGTTACAAGACACCAATGTGCCTTCATGGCCAATTATTCACTGTTGAAAGCTGAATCTCACTAGATATCCTACTGTAACTTGACCTTTTTAGATAAATCTCTTTATTTGGAAGGTGCAAAACTGTAATAACTAACTTACTTGCAAAAATAAATAAACTAGCTTTAACATAGGAACTGTTACCTATTACAATACAGGTAACAGCAGGAAAACATTGCCCTACAAGTTTTCACGTATTTGTGGCAATGCAGCTTGAGCAGTTTTCCCAATGTCTGCAGTATGACACTGATGCTCTCCCCTAGTTCTTCAAAGCAACAATGTATCAGCTCCTCTGATTGAAGTTCTGGGGATTCAGAAGATTTCATTCATTTCCCTCTTTTCATCTTGCTTGGACAACGTACTGCACAAAGTGTGAGAACATCTACCTCCCTCCTGACACATCACAAGTGGTTAAGAGATCAACATTTTCTCCTGTTATTTCTGTCTCTGCCTGAGACTGAGAACACTGAAAGACAGTAATTAAGCACATCAGAACATAAAGTGTAAATATTTGGAAATACTTCCATTTTTCACTTTTTTTCACTTTCCTATGCTAATGTTCTTTCCCGTCATTTATGATATGCACTGAACATACTCATTGAACAATTATTTTGGAAGTGTACCTTCCATCAGAGTAATGAAGAATTAAAGATGTTATACCTTTTCTTCTCACATACCCTTACAAACTGTCTTAATCCCCTAATGGTATTTTTTCGAATGTTCTCTTCCTGTAATACCTTAGTTGAACCTTTTGAATGCACAGTTTTAAGAAAAATCAAGATCAAATTTAATAAAATCTGATGTCACAATATTGTATGTTTATTCTCCTCTTCTTCAGAGAGTGGAATTAAATAATGTGAGAACACTTTCTGTTCGAATCTTCAGTGATGCCACGAAGCACATAAATCAGACAAATATATAAAAAGGTTTTGCAAATCTCAACAGCAACCACAGAATCTGATTGCAAAAAAATGCTGTTTATCGTACTCCTGACAAAATTAATGTTGTATGAATGTGCTTAATAACTGACTTTATCAGATGCTTTATATCCCAGTAATAAATTGTTTCATTAGAATGCATCACTTTTCTAGGATCATATTTTAAAAACTAATGGCAATGCTATGCGTAGTTTAGAAACAACCACATTTGCTGGGGATAGATATCCAGAAATGCTATCTTCTTCCCCCTTTTTACCATTATAAGCATGTGCAGTGCTAGTTTCTTTAGTAAACAGAAGTTTAAATTAATGCAGCATGTCACACTGTCAGCTTGGTAATCTTCAAAATATAGAGATGGGTTTGAAAAGAAGCAGACAAAATACTTTCATTGGAACAGTGAAGTATCCACAAGGGAAGCCTCCAGGGATCCCCAGGGTTTTATCTTACAGCATTACATTGACAGGTACACATTTAAAAATCTATTTCCCCCAAAATGAGCTGCACTGTCTAGACAAGTTGTACATGCACATGTGTTGTTTCCAATGAAAACTAAGTATTGACTTTGGAAAACAGAAACAGAAGTGACTTAAGGACTGTGATTTTTTCTGACAGTTTTTCATGCAAGTCTTTCAATGTAAGGACTGTTTCCTTTTGCAGTGTGCCTGGTACTTTAGCTCACTTTCAGGGCAAGTTCATGGCATGTGATTACTTGAGTTTATTTTCTGCAGCTGTGAATTCATACAATGGGAAGAAAATAGTTTTGTTACCATGTTCACAATGATCCGTGAAATGCTTTAATATAAAGGATCCAATTATTAACCATTCTATATGTAAGTGTATAGTCCTTTTGAAAAGTTTACTTTGTTGAAAGATACATTTTACAAGATTCTTGTTTTACTAATTTTTAAAGTACAGGGGAAAAAAACCACAAAACACAGGCTGTTGGAAAGATCACTAGATTAAATCATTCCAGCCAGGATCAGGACTAAATCAGCCTCACTGCACTGGGATTCAAGAGACTTAATTTATTTCAGATTTATCTGCTTTTCCTGAGTGAGTATGGGCAAGCTGTTTTGCCAGCTGTGCTTCCTGGGTGATGCATGTAGATTCAGTTAGTAACTGTGAAAGACAGTGGATAGATGAAAAAATTATTTGGTATTCCTAATTTGAGCAAAACAAAATATAAGTATAAAGATAAAACAAAGTCTTTAGTCTTTAGCCAACAAGAAAAATTATCCAGTATCTCAGGATGTTTTACAGTAGAAATAGAAAATAAATATATGAAGAGATCCTAGGGGTTGTCACTCCATTAAAAAAAAATTAAAAAAATAGATGCAATTAAATGATTAAAAACTGGAGTAAAGTTCAAAAAGTAAGTCAGGAAACAAACAAAAAAAGATTTAAGAAAAGTCCACCCTCATTTTTCAACATAGGCAATATAAGTAAGAGGTCTTATTCCAAGTTCCTATATCACTGCTGAAAGACATCCCTCACAGACTAACATCAGTGACATGACTAATGCTCTGAGCTAGATGGCTGCAGCAAACAGCTTTCTGCTACTATTTTGGTAAACTTTATAACTATTTTACAGTTTGGTTATATTTGCTTTTCTTTTGAACTTCTTCCCTTAATGTTCCAACAAAGGCACTTTAATTTTCAAAATGTAAGAGGAAGACAAAAATGTTACAAATACATGCATTAATATTAATTCCTTAATCATACCACAACAGAATCTACGTCATACAATCTCCCCATGTTATTCAAAGTAAATAATTCATCATTAGAGAAGATTAAGAAAATACACAAATGTAAAGATTTACACTAGGAAAATGTGGCCATCCTAAAAAGCTTTACAGAGTAGAAAAATTATTAAGTGGTTTGGTACTGCACTGCCACTATCAAACAATGACATACATATGGACTCATATGAAGATCACTCCCTAACATTATCCACAGAAATTTTCTTACTTAAAAGAATATGTCTGTAAAAAATCAAGTACAGAGCAGAATTTATTTTCTGTATGTCCTGGACAGACAGAATTAAATAATTTCAATTCCCACATCACTTCACACTCCACTTAATGCCCTCAGCCACTGGCCAATGCCACACAGAAAAGGAAAGAAGCACCATAAAATTGGCAAAGAGCACATCTGCAGCTAAATAGAATAAATAATTACTGGTGTTGAAAGTTCTTCTTTGGCAGTGGGCAGCAATGCCCACAACCTGTAACCATGAGGTCCTGTCAGCAAAGTAGATACAAAGGTAAGGCTGGGCTGCCCGATCATTTGTAGAGATCCTGACTGGAAGACCCTTGCACATGGAGGCGGTAGTGATTCATGTAAGTCAACCTGAGTGCACCCAGGCTGTGGTGTGCAACCCCTTGACTGCAGGACAGACTCAGCCAGCCTGCTGTAACACAAAAGTCTACAGGCAGCTCCCACTTGGTACTGACAATTACACTGTCTGCCTGGCCCTGCCTTTATCTAACTGTAGCTAGAAGTTCTCATGAGAACATTGTTTCTGCTTTGACTGTAGAAATAATGAATATAACTGTTTCCCTGTAAGAAAATCCTATAATCACTTGCATGACTGAAATGGCAGAATCTCTGCCTTGGATAGGGTCTGCACAAGGTTCAGAGTTCTGTTCAATGTTCAGGGCACTAAAGCAATGTAAAATTACCTATGCTATCTTCTTCTTAGAGTGTTAGCTATAAAGAACAGCATTGGGAAAGATACCTTACAGAGTCTGAGTGCCTTTCTTACTGGTGTCACAACAAACAAGCACCTCCCGGTGCAAAACACCATTGAAACTGGAAGAGGCAAGAAATGGGGGAATGATTGAATAATCTCTTACTGGAATAGAAGTTTGGAGATTTCTAAAACTCTCTGTGAATTTAAGCCATGCTGAATGAGTATTTTCTGGCAAATAAAAATTATAAAACAATCAAACAGCAAAATATTTTTTTTTATGGTCACTTCTTCCAAAATTGTTTTTAATGGTCACTTCTTCCAAAATACTGTCAACCTGAGGGAACTGCCTCTCTCAGTGCAGCATACATCCTTGCTCATCCAGAGCCCTTCTACATCCACAAACACTGTGAGCTTTGCATTCCTGAGCACTGAAGAGGAACCAAAGATTAATCTCAAGGAAAATTTTTGTGGAAAATTAGAAATTTTTGTGGAATGTTTGTAATTTAGTGTAAATCCTAAGGTAAATTCTTACAATATGGTTGTTCAGAGTCCAAGGAGAAAACTCCTATCAGCCTGTCTAATGCTGATTGTTCCCACAGCTAAATTTACATGCAGTCTTCGTTTATTTCATAAGTAATTTTAGAATTCTGTACATTGTAGTATTTTACTCTATTATCTTTCATCAAATGAAAACCTAGTAAGTTAGTGTATACTAAAACTTATAAAAAAATTATCCTTGTAAATTTTTTCACACATACAAGAAAAATATTGAAACTTCATGTAAATTCCTATTCAGTGTGTAGAAATATTAACCTTCCACAGGAGTAAAAGCCATTCATATTACATAAGTGTTTCAAAGCTTTGTCAGCACTAGTAAAGCTAGGAGAATTTTCTTCAAAAAATTGGAGATTTGAGAAATCATTAACCATCACAGCTATTTTTTTTCAAGTAGTTGAAAAATAAAAAATGAACTTTTCAACATTTCATCTCAAAGTTACATTTTTTCCTATTTATTTTTTTATTTTTTGTTAATAGGTTTTGGATACTTGATTTGGCAACTTTAATAAAAACTTCAAGTTGTCAGAAAAATGAGCTTTGTTTCATTATCCCATTTAATCAAAAATAATACTAAAAATAACAGTTTGATTCCATTTGAACTAAGTTTCTTCCTAGATTTACAATTCACCCACCAAATTGCAATAAAACTATTATTCTTTCAGCTACACTTTAAACACCAGGAATAAGCTCAATGTATTTTGAGTGGTATGGCATTAAAAGCAGCAAAAACATGCTGTGAGTTACATTTTTTAAGAGGTAAGTACTGAAGAGGTATTGATGAATATTTATGCCTAATAAAGGAGTAATGATATTGCAACACTTACATTAGTTCAAATCCCCTCATTATCGTTAGCAACGAGAGTTTTATACAAGTAAAGACTGAATAAAAAATACAGGAAAGACACTAGAGGAAATGAAATTATTTTTTGTGAACTTCAGAAGGATGCTCCAGTAGCTACTGTTAGAAACACTCACATTTTGATAGCTTACTTTGCGTTTGAATGTTATTTGTATGTTATGTGTTGAGATACAGAACAACCTTAATTTCTGTAACTTCAGCTTCCTTTGATGAGGCAACTAGGAAATATTAAAATATTCACAAGGAAAATGTGTTGCAAAATCAAGATTCAGTAACAGGCATGAGATTTTTTACATAAAATTTTTGTATCAAATTAGATTTCATGTGTAGAAAATCTGGTATAATATCATAAAGTTGTGACTGTCAACATTTCCAAAAAGATCTTTCTCCTTTACAAACTTGAGTTGGCAGCAATATATCATACTATTGCCACATATAGAGGTATTATTTACTGCTATCTTAATCATATATGCAATTTTGTAATTACTAATACAGGTCAAATTATCTATTGTATTCCAAGGTCATATCAGCAAGATAATCAATTTAAAATCCTTGAAAGAGGGCTGAGAAGACAGAAATGAGAGTGAAGAAATAAGATTGCCTTCTGCTACAACTCTATGGTACCAGTAATAAAAATAATGACTGTTATTGTTACTGTTATTTATTAGGATACATATTTGCTTTTATTTGTGAAGACATGGCTTTATTCAGAAGAAAAAAGAATTATAAATTATTCTGATTTATACTGGTAAAACAGAAGACATTTTTGCATTAAATATATATATATATTTAAATGAGCTGCAAGAAATGTAAAAACCAACTAGAAAGGTAAAATAATTGGAAAGTGAAGTCTCCTTCAGATTCATGACATTAATCTTTGAATATCCATCTAAGACTATTATTTGCAGTTTCATTAACAGATGAAGTTAACATGTACAATGTGCAGTGTAAATTAAAAGTCTAACGAACAATACAGCTATGTATTCAAATGAAATATCAGTTATTTTGTAGATTTTATATGCAAGAGCAGCTCTCCCACAAAATCTCCAAACTACAGCTATTATTTCGCTTATTAGCAACTCTTGGTTTTTCTTAGTATTACCTTTCTTCTCTCCACATGTGTTAAAATGTCTTGTGAAAATCCTACAGAAGTAACGCTTCATCAGCTCAATGTAGCAACCAGGAAAAAACTTGCATCTTGTTATTACTGAAACTGCACAAGCTAAAGTTTGTGAAGCTCCCTGGAAGCATAATGGTACACATTTATGATTTCTGGTTTATGACTGAGGCTGAAGAAAGAATTCACATGTTGAACTATGTGTATAGTTCTTGGTGGAAGAGTCTCATAATTGAATTGTCAATTAGAGAGAAGTAATTATACAGAAGAAAGAGGAAGAAAAGGAAAAGGTAGATGGGTGGTGCAATATGTCAAAATACCTGAAAAAAAAAAGTCAGCAAGATGTAATTTTGATAGAGTGCTGAGTGTCTGTTCCCTGGTAATGAAGAGAGAGGATAACTATTATGAAACATTATATCAACCTCCAAGATGTGCAGAAAGATAAGAAAAATGTTTCAATCAATTTATACAGCTTCTATTTACTTGGGGTTTTTTTGGAAAAAAAGAATAAAATGCAACCCTTTCCTGCTTATTGATCCTCTTAATTCAGTTATAAGATTTTTTTTTCTGAGTTTATATTCAAAACTTAATATCACTAATTCACTAATCCCAGCCTCCTCGTTCTCAGTATACAACCTAATAGCAGTAGAACCTGCCACAGAGAAGATCATAGTGAAACAATTTATTTTCTACCAGCACCAACACAGATGTTGAGTCAATAGGTGTCTATTTGCTCTGTGATACTGCCTTCACTGTCAAGCAAAGCTAACCCTCTAACAAATACTGTGAAACAAACCTAATTCTGATAGTTTATAGTTCTGCATATGACACAGATAAAAGAAAACCTCTCAGGTTTATTTTCACTTAGGTAAAAATACAGTATGTATGGAAGGTGCTTGTAGTCATAGCTCTGAAATTTGATTTTAGATACCAGTAAGTGAAAAAACAACACCTTATGGAAGACAAAGTTAAACCCAGAATTAATGGATACTATAATTAGTGTATAGCAATTAAGAAGAATATAAATACTACACATGAATTGCCATATGGAGGAGAGCTTGTTAGACACAAGCCTATTCTATACTTGACCTTACGCTGGTTTACTTAAGGAAACCAAATCCAAAAGTTAGTTTTGCATCCCTACATAAAATATTCAAAACCACAAATTAATTTCAATCTTCAAATAACCTGTTCTATTTCAGGAACATACACCAAATATGTAATTCTAAAGAAAGGAAGCTCCTATGAAGTCAGGTTTACTATATCAGATATTTTGTGGATTTTTTGGCTGTATTTTTTAGCCTAAGGACACTTAGAAGTTAATTAGCTCACTTTTTAATTGTTTTTGTCTTTCACAAATTACTAAGCACCTACAACTTTAAAAACCATAAAGGCAAAGGAAACAAATGTGTTTTAAATTTATCTGTTAAAAAATATTTGACATGCTTCTATAGGAATTTCTGACCATTCTCAGGTTTTTTTTATTAACCATATTAATGTTTGCTGAACAGCAGCTCCTCAGGTAGAAACATATCCTGTACAATCCTCTAATATATTTTCCTTAAACTTGTTATACAGTTTTTCAGAGTTACAATGAAAAGAGAAGAAATAAATAGTAGTATTTCTTTAAATATAAATATAAAGCAGCAGTGAGCATACACTATTTGATTTATCTCTGTTCTGCTTCCTACTGAAACAAAAAACATGCCTTCAACGATGAAAGTTAGCTTGATATTATCCATTAAACTACATTATTTTGCACTCTGTTGAGCAAAAGCTATGATAGTTGTTTGAATATTGATTCATTTCTTGTGGACATAATAGTAGAATTAAATAACAATTTTCAAAGTTTGGTTTGATGATTTATGATGATTGATGACTTTTAAAAATATAAAAATAGGAAATGTCAGGGACTGCTTGATTTATTTCTAAATACTCTTTTTGATAGATCTCCTATTAACAGTGTCTCGACAATAATCCAGAGGAAAATCTTTTCAATTAGCGATGATTTTAAAACCAGTTGATTTCATCTCTGAAGCTCAATTCTTTTGAAACTGCTAATAAAAAGGGCTTTTGACATTTTGAAAATGTTTAAGAGCTTATGAAGTCATTGGCAATGATATGACTTCAATCTAAATATAAGAAGTGCTAGAGATTTCAGCTGATACCATATTTTAGAATCCACAGTTGCTAGAAAGTGGATTCATCTCATCCTCAAAAACTGCAATTAAAAAGTCTGAACACTAATTGTCTGATGGGCATTGATACTTTCACTGGCAGATGTGCATGATTTCACTGAAGTTCCAGAAAGATTTTGCATAAATGGAATTTAATGCAGAAACAAACTGGGAAATTTTTCTTTTAGAATGGATTTAAATGTAAATTTATCAATTTCATCTTGAATAAAATCACATTTAAATGGACTGCAGTACTCCAATGCTACTGTCTAAAATATTAACTATATTAGAAAAAGCTGCATTTGATATTCATTAAAATGCATTACACTGTCACTTCAATGGACATTTTAAGTATTCATTGCATAAAATAGAAGGTAATGAAACAGTGTGTAGATGCCAAAGATATGCAACGTCATTCTTCAGACTATCTCTGGCCACAGTGAGAAGAGCTAAAAATCTATTTTTATTGGTGTGAGCCATTAAAATGTACTCTTCCCTCTATGGAACAATGAAAGCTTTAGCACTTAATAAAAGAGAGCTATATACCACCTAGCCCATACATGCACATACAACATGCTGGAATTGATGGAAAATTGTCATTCTCTGGAACTCAGCCACTATTAAGATTTCTGTGGTCAAAGAAACGGAGGAAAAGCTACTGAATTCTCTCATGTCATTCAATAAATGAAAAGGGTTAAGAGACTGTGGCTAAAAATTGGCTTAGTAGTCATCTTAATCTCTAAGAACCAGAATAATAATACCTGTCTTAAATCAAAGGGTTGGTTATTCTCATGACTAATAAGAAGTAACATCATATAATGAAAACAGCAAATAGAAGTACCACCCCATTCATATAAAGGAATAACACAGTAACATGACAAAAACCTATGGATATAGGTCTGACAAAGGGTCAGACCCGAACCCAAACTCTGACCCTAAAACTTCAGCTACTTTAACCTGTCAGAATTAGGAACTCTAAAATTAAATGGATTATGCTCAAGATTTACTTTTTTTAATTAAGAATATCCCTTAATAAGAGCACTAGCATGCAAACAGACATCCTGTAATAATGTTAGTGGGATAAAAAAAAAAAAAGATTACTACAATTTATTGAACCAGAAAGCATAACCTACCTTTTCTTCTGTCTTCCCCACAGCAGTTTGTGTAAATAAGAAAAGCATGTATTTTTAAAATCGCTTCATTTTTCCCTTATTGGATCATAATTATACTTTGTTTGCTAGGTTTTGCATCTGAAACTTAACTTAGAAGATTTGCCACAAAAGTGTTATTTCACAGAGCCATAACCTCAATCCTAGAATCAGCAAATCTATCAGAACACTTCTATAAGGAACCCGATCTGGCAACTGCCAGTATATAGAAGCACTGAGTACTCCATGCTTTTATCCTCTGAATGACTATAATGAGCCAAGACAACAAACTGACCTTCAGGTAAAATTATATCCTGTCATTTTACAGTGAGTGAGGCAATATTCTAAATAATACTATAGTGAAAGCCAAGCCTTGCCAGATTTATTAAATTCTACACATTGAGAAAAGTAGGAATTACAAACAAATGTCTAGCACAAGCTTCCCATTTGAACTAGACCAGTAAAGACACAGTCCACTTTCTACTGTTCTTGGCCGACAACCCTCCCTAATAAAGTTCTGAAGTACAGAAAAGTCACAATATGTATGAGATTGTTCTGTCAGTGTAGATGGCTGAGT
The DNA here is from genome assembly GCF_000695765.1 of Mesitornis unicolor. Lineage (NCBI taxonomy): Eukaryota > Metazoa > Chordata > Aves > Mesitornithiformes > Mesitornithidae > Mesitornis > Mesitornis unicolor. The sequence goes on along the minus strand of NW_010197547.1, from coordinate 1,915 downwards.
TAAAAACAAACAACTTGGTTCTGCACCATTTTATTTCAAACTGTAATTTTCAAACAAAGGGAGGGAAGTTCCTATTTGGTTCCACTGTTCAATTCTGACATTTGGAAGTTAGTATCGTCTGTCTTTAAAAGATTCTATTTTTAAATTTACACTGTGTTATAATGTTATGCAACCATAAAGAAATTAATTCCAACACTGAAAGCACACAGAACAGTTATGAAAGAATAATATTCTTTTGAGATGAACTCTAATCTGGAACTAAGAGAAATTTTAAAATCCATTGTGAAAAAGACACTTCGTCCTCTACAAAGTGCTTGTCGCCACACAGCCAATGGGACACAGTGCAATTTTCAGTCTTGCAGATTTAGATATTTGACTGTTTTTCTCTTTGCTTTAAATACTTCCCGTAAATCACAAATGACAGTTATTTGTATAACCACTATCAAAGACTGTAAATATTTCCTCACATGCATAAGTAGGGAATAACAGCAGGAAAAGATGGAAAATCACAACAAATTAAGCTGCAGTGGTACTGCTGTGGTTTATGGCTGGGGTAGCCAAGACATTAACACCATCTTTGTGTTTTACGTTGTCCCTTGGTCATCCATGTACTCCAGAGACTTACCTTACCTCAGCAACACAGTTCACATTAGCAAAGTAAAGAAATAGCTTCAGTGAAAGCTCTGACAAGCTGCTACAGCATAGGAAAGTAGCAGTCGGTAGTTTTCCTTCAAAGGTTAAGTAAATCCAGCTTCCTAAGATTCCTCATGGGGTATAGCACTTACTGTTGCCTCCCACCAAGGCAAAATAAGAGTTCATTCTATAGCTAGTCAGTTGAGATAAATAATATTTACTCCTCCAAGTAATAGATAAAGATATGTGCATCCTGTTTAGCAGCTCTAATTGAGTTAAGCATTAACTTTCACTACACATTTTGATTTCCCTTAGGCCTGTAAGTCTCTGATACACAGCTTCTTCATTATGTAAGTTATCCTTGAATTTGCTTCATTTGAGATCAGACCCCTATTTCACTCAGGGCATCTACAGTCACTGTCTTTGCAGGTTCACTTGGTGTCCCATGAATGCTGGTTTGGAAAGGTTGCCAGATTTCCCTTTCATGTTGGCTTGTGAGGGCTATTGTTTGCTAAATCCCTTTCTGCAACACAGTTCCACTTATGGGTTGTGTCACTGCTGTCCACCACCTCCCACTCTTCCCTCTAGTATTCACCCACCAATAAGAATAACTTCAACACAAACTCAACCAATTCATGTTTGTCTGTCCCTTCTCATTACGATTTGATCTGACAAAAAGTATTTGCCTACATTTGAGCTGCCTGATGAGGTTCTTCACTACGACAATGGAAAAAGCTCCAGAACCCTTTGACTCTTTGGATATAATACATCTCATAATAAAGTTGACAGATAAAAAAGGCCAGATGAATCCGGCACTAAAATGTCTATTTATCTGCAGTGACTTAAAATTATTTTTAGATAATGACTGGAAACTTAAAGTTAGAAAAGAGGAATTCCACCCTTCTGTCTACAGTTTTTCTTTTTATTACAAGCTTTGTTCCATTAACTCCTACAGTGTATTAGACATAACGATATCACCCCAAATGATTACAGTGTAGTATGGCTTGTAATTATATCTGTTATACTGCCATGCATAAAGACATACATATTCCCAAGTGAAACTAGAATGTTCCCCTAAGTCAGTGGGTATGAATGCCAGAAAGAATAAAACATCTAATGTCCAATTTACTTAACTGGGTGTTATGCAATCCTTTCATGCAGGGCACCATTCAACAGAGGTTTTTTCCTTTTCCTCCTGAAAAAGGCCTAAATTGTAGGTTGTTTAAAAAATGCTAGTTCAGATCAATAAGCCCTCCTTAGAATTAAATCTGGCGAGAGGGGT
>NW_010197546.1:1195-1451 GCF_000695765.1 Mesitornis unicolor | reverse complement strand
CTGCGGCAGCGCAGCTGCCCCCTCCTGTGCTGTGGGGCCTGGCTGGAGGAGCCATGGCGCTGTGACACTTCAATACAAGGACGGGTCCTCGGATGAGCACGTCTGGGTCTTGTCCTTCCTGGCTGTGCAGGCAGTGCTCATCCCTCTGGGCCACCTCCCCTGGCTGGGACAGGGTGGTGGGTGCCTTTGGTGCAGCTCAGCACCGCACAGTGCCCCTGTGCCTGCCCATGGTGAGGAGGGGGCCCTGCAGCCCTTC
>NW_010197546.1:397-1129 GCF_000695765.1 Mesitornis unicolor | reverse complement strand
GGACCAAATGGAGGAGGAACGGCCGCTGCCGCGATGGATCCATGGTGGTGCCCGTCCCACAGCCAGGTCTGTGCCTGCACCACATCAATGGCCCCACGGTGCTGCCTGAGCACAGGCTGAGCCCCCTGCTCCGGCAAGACCACCCTGATGACACTGGGGCTGTTTTGGGAGCACGAGGGGCTGTGCCGGTGCCCAGCGGAGCCACCCGGTGCTGCCAGGAGTTGGGGGCAGCTGGAGCGGCCACACAGGCGCTTTATTGCTGGGGATGGCGCGGAGGGGGCAGGCCAGCTGGGGGGTGACCGCCAGGTGTCCTCCTGCCACAGAGCCACTGCTCTCCCATCATACGGCGTCTGAAAGGGAGGATGAGCTTTTAGGGGGCCCAAAGGCTGCTGGGGCAAGGGACCATCACCTACAGTGATGCCAAGCATGGCTGGCCCTGACAAGAGCTTCCTCCTGCGCCCCTGTGGGTCCCCTTGCTCCGAAGCTGCATCTCTGCTGGTGGCTCTTAGTGACGCCAAGCCTGGAGCATGCCAAGGTCTGGCTGATGCCCTCTGTGCCCTGGTGCCAGCCCTGGTGTCCCCGCACCCCCTTACTGCCAGGCACCCGCGTGCAGACACGGCCGCAGCCGTTGCTGCAGCACTTGTGTCCCCAGGGGCACTCCTGGTCCAGGCTGCACAGCTCCACGCACGCCCCACGGCCATGGGGCTAGGGGCAGGCCCCCTCCCTGCCTGT
>NW_010197546.1:0-302 GCF_000695765.1 Mesitornis unicolor | reverse complement strand
GCGGCCACAGCCAGTGCGGGTGCACCTCTGTCCCCAGGGACACTGTGAATCAATCTCGCACCTCTCCCTGCACTGCACAGCGCCGTGTGGCGGCACAACCGCGGCGTCGTGCTCTGCGGACGGGGGGACATGGACACACAGCAGCATTGAGCTGAGGGTGTGCATGCTTGGGACATGCATGGGAAGGGACAGGGGACACGGAAAGGATGGGGCACGGAGCTGGGAGGACACGGAGTCCTCGTTGAGGGAGTCGATGCCAGCGGGGGCACAGGGCTCTGTCCCCACAGGGCTCACCCGGGGGG
>NW_010197545.1:0-462 GCF_000695765.1 Mesitornis unicolor | reverse complement strand
ACAAGGAAACCCCCAAGGGCCACACACCAGCCCGCATCAACGCTGCTCCACAGCACCAGGACTCCTCAAAGCCTCACAAGCCCCCACCACCACACCGGGGTCCCTCACCCTCCCTCCCTGCCCTGCAACAGGAGCAAAGCCTGAGCTCCCCCAGCACCGACCGCTCCTCAGAGCCCCCCCTGCCCAGCCCCAGGGCACTCACCAGGCACAGCTTCCCTGTCTGTATCCCACGATGCTCAGCACGTCCTTGGGATGAGCCTTCCCCACGTTAGCACGGCCACGCTACGTCGCTGGTGCCACCAACACCTCCTAGGTCATCAAGATACCCAGGACGGCTTCACTGCATCACCCACAGGGCTGTAGGAGCCAGGGTGGATCCCTGGAGTGGCTTCTGCTCCCACTGCAGCACCTTTTCACCTGAAAAAGAAGGATTTCAGTAAAACTACTTGACACAGAGCCAGC
>NW_010197544.1:0-1838 GCF_000695765.1 Mesitornis unicolor | reverse complement strand
TGAATAGATTCATCAATGCTCCTGCATTGATGGCCTCCTGCTGCTCTTCCTCTGATGACAGCAGCCTCCTCTTCCTCCTCCTCCTCCCCAGCATCTCCTCCTGTTTTTCTCTTCGCAGTGAAGCGCCACCGCCACCGCCGCGACGGAAGCAGCTTGGTCTGCGGAGCCTGACGAAACCTTCAGCCACTTTTGCTGATTTATTGTATTAATTGTTTTGGGTTTTTGTTTTTTTCTTTTTTTTTTAAAAAAGAAGACATCTTACCTAGACAGAAAAGCCTGAAAAGCTGGAAGGCTGGATAGTATTAACAAACCCGGGCCAGCGCAGCTGAGCCTCGCACGCCTCGAAGTCTCCTCGCAGCCGAGCCCATCGCTGCGTCCCCGTGTCCTCCTCCTGTTGAAGCCCGGTGGGTACAAGGAGGAGGAAGAAGAGGAGCTGCTCCACATGGGCTGAAGAACTCTGGAAAAAAGGGATCTGACTTCAGGAAATGAAGCTGCTTACGATGCCAACACCACAGACCTTGCGAGAATGGAGTTCCCGGGGGGAAAGGGGGCGTTGGAGCCTCGTCGGGGCAGTTTGCGACAGAGCAACGTGGTTTTATTTTGTATTCTGAGCAAGGTTTTAATTTAAATGTCATATCCCTTCTTTTTAGCCCTGCAACATAGTCATAATTCTTTTTTTTTTCTCTTTTTTTAAATAAATAGGTTTGGGTTTTTATTTTTCCACAGTGTTCCACCATAAAGTATCTCACGTAGGAGAGGCAGAAAAGGGGGAGCAGAGGCTGCGCTGCCCATGGACGAGCTCCTCTCCCCTTTCCAATCTCACATCTCCCCCAGCCCGCGTTGGGGAGAGCCGGGTGCCGCTCTGCGCCGCTCGCAGGACTTCAAACGTGCGAAGCTTTTAAGACGTCGGGGAGGTTTTGGATCGCTTTGTCCCCCAGTTTTTACACCAAACCCTCGCGTCCCTTCCCCGCCGAGCAGCGAGTCGCAGGTGAAGGGAGCCCTTCGGAAGGGGCACGCTTTTTTTTTAAAGCTATTTCTTAAGCCAACGGACCAAACCCAACCTGCTCCGCTCCCTTCCCCTGCTCTCCTCCACGCAAATCCCTCCTCGTTTTTATAGCTCGGCTCCCTTTTGATATCTCGCCTCGAAACCGAGATCCGGACCTGAGCGGCTGCCCGGTGTCGGGATGGACTTTGCCTCTGTGAAATACGAGGTGGTTTAGGTCCGGTTTGAAACAAAAAATAAGCTGAAAGGAGGGCTGCTTCTGCCGCCGTCCGCGGTGTGATCCCCGCCCCGCGCGGGCTCCAGCCGCTTCTCCGGAGCTCTCCAAGCAGACGTTGGACTGATCTTTATTTTCACTAAAGGCTTTTTTTTAAAGAAATGAAGTGAATCTTCCCCGTGCTCCTGCTGGGTTAGAATCCTCCGTTCTTTTTTATATATATATATGTGTGTGTGTGTATATATATATAAAAAAGTAATTTAAAGCTTGCCCTTGCGGTAGCGCAAGGGGTTTCTCTACTAATTAGCAATGATTGCTAAGGAAACCAAGAATGTAGTGGCCAAGAATGTATTGGTGTAGAAAGGGATTTTTTTGTAGTTGAATTTTCAGAGCCGAGTCTCTTCCCGCCTTCCACTTCGACCTTTGCGAGTGGATGCGACACAAGCTGATATTTTTTAAGAAAAAAGCTTTTTTTTTTTAAGAAAAAAACAACCTACGATGACTTCTTTTTGTCCGGAAGACCAAGCGGAACGGCCTGACCCCGGCTCCTCGGGGTTGGCGCAGCGCGAGGACGGTCGCTGGTCACAAACTCTGCTTCTCAAGGGCTCTCAAACCTTTTCG
>NW_010197543.1:0-314 GCF_000695765.1 Mesitornis unicolor | reverse complement strand
GCCCAGTCCTCCCAGTACAGCATCCCCAGTTCGGTCCAGCCCTCCCAGTATGGCCCAGTCATCCCAGTACAGCTCAGCCTCCCCAGTACAGCATCCCCAGTACAGCCCAGTGCTCCCAGTACAGCAGCCCCAGTACAGTTCAGGCATCCCAGTACAAACCCCCAGTATGGCCCAGTCTTCCCAGTACAGCATCCCCAGTACAGCCCAGTGCTCCCAGTACAGCAGCCCCAGTACAGTTCAGGCATCCCAGTACAAACCCCCAGTATGGCCCAGTCTTCCCAGTACAGCATCCCCAGTACAGTTCAGATGCCCCG
>NW_010197542.1:0-783 GCF_000695765.1 Mesitornis unicolor | reverse complement strand
GAAACAAAGGCACAAAAAAAAAGACAGGCACACTATCAAAATTCATAGGGTGGAAACGCAGCCATGGCATAATGAAAGACTGTGTTTTGTTGCTCTTGAATTAACCATATTTAATGTCTCATGGGATGACTGGCTACAGTGAAAGTCAGGAACACGCTTGAAGTCAGACTACTTTTTCATTTGGTGTTTTTGCAATGGGTATAGACCAATATCTAGAGCTCAAATTGCTGCTGTCATAGAAATAAATAATAACTTTGAACCCAGTTTGGAAGATTTCAATAGAACACAAAATAGTTTTATTTATTTATTTTTTAACTAATGGTAAAACTTTTTTACAAATGGTTTTGATATCTAAGCCAGGGGACATGAAGAGAGCAAACTTTCCTCTTTTTCTTTCTACTTAAGTAAAGAGCAGATAGACTCCCTATCCGCTACCCCCAGGAGCAGCTTAATTGCTGTTGAAATGAATTAGGGAAATAAGACGCTGCTTAATTTAGCAAATTATTAATCTGCAGGATGTTACATTTTATGGCAGACATCCAAAATAGCTAGGCTACAGCAGCTTCTATGCTACCATAATCTTTAAAATAAGTAAGGTAACATTATTGCAATGGCTACTATGACTAACATAAAACACAGTTGCATTGTTCTTGGAGCATGACAAATACACAGGATGAGACATCTGAATTTTAATGAAATTTACCATTTTGTACGATCTCTTTTTTCCATGTATTTTTTTTAATGATTAAATTATATCAGGCATAAACTGGCTAAATTAACTTT
>NW_010197541.1:0-534 GCF_000695765.1 Mesitornis unicolor | reverse complement strand
AAGGGAACCGACAAGCTGATTTGCTGACATTGCCACTACAAGTATTGCCAGATTAGCAGAGGCTAAACTCAGCCATTCCTTTTTCTCACCAGAATGCTGGAGGTCTCAAATGGCTGTTTGGGCTTACCTCCCAACAAGTGTCTAATATTATCGCCGTATGTCCTGACTGCCAAAGGCATTCTTTCCCGTCGATAGCAGGAGGAGTTAATCCCAGAGGACTGCAGAGCTTACAACTGTGGCAAACAGATGTTACGCATTATTCAGAGTTTGGTAAATCGAAATATGTCCATTCCTTTATTGACACTTTTTCAGGCGCTTTGTTTGCTTCTTGCCACACAGGCAAAAAAGCGCGTGACGTCCACAAACATTTGATGCATGCTTTTGCCACCTTGGGCATACCTTCTCAAATAAAAACGGACAACGGCCCTGCATATGTCTCAACCGCAACGAAAATCTTTCTCGATTCCTGGGGTGTGACCCACGTTACCGGTATTCCTCATTCGCCTACAGGTCAATCTCTGATTGAACGCTCCC
>NW_010197540.1:0-9054 GCF_000695765.1 Mesitornis unicolor | reverse complement strand
AATAATATCTATATCATATATATAGATTTCATCTCTTCCTCTGTCTCCTTTTCTTACACACACTCTCATAGGCAGTGTTACCTTTACATGGATGGTGTGGTTAATCCCGATTTTGAACAAAAGAATTCCACTTTTCCTATTTAAATGATGCCAAAACGCTACTCAGTCGTTGCACCCTGGTGTAACTGCTCCCTTTTCTAAGCCTTGGGCAAGGAAGAGCGATGATTGCCCACGAATCCTTGCTGTTTCCTTCGTAAGATGAATTTCCAGTTAAAGCCAGTGCTATGTAGAGGTTTATTTGGTGATGGGCTTTGGGAGCCTCGTGGGAAGCCGCGTTTGCGGGCAGCGCAAGTCACCGCTCGGCTGTATTTGGTAGGTTTGGTGAGAAGCAGAGCAGCACGGGCTGGAATTGCAGATGTGCAACAGGAAAACGCCTTTTTCTGCCTCATTTTAAGCAGCTTTGAGATCCGTGGTAGGTATTTCCGTAGGATGCTGAGTAACATCCAAACCGAAGCAGCATCCCTGCATCTTTGCCCTTCTCTCTGCTTCTGTTCAGCCCCGTGTTTCATTTCTGCGGAGTGATTCAGCGTAGCGGCTTCGATTTATTTTAGTAGATCATTTAAATAGTACTTTTAATAATTATTTATTTTGGTTAAAGTAATTGTTAGTCTGTGTTGACACTGGTACTGGCCCTGCGCAGCTCCGCTCCCCATCACCTCGTTCTGCAGCTGCCGACCGCGAAAGCGCCGCTGTACCTCGCGTATCTTGTGCCAGCTGCAGTAAAGGACAGCGTAAGGGAGACGTGAGAGGAGGGCACGTCCCCCTGTACCCCGATGGGCTTGGCTAAACGACCGCCAACCCGCATGGTGCTTGCTTTGGCCGGCGCCTGGTGCTGGTGTCCCTAAAGCGAGGAGCAAAGCTGCTGTGGGTGGTGTAGGTGACACACAGCGAGCTCTCCACCACGGGGATGTCTTTCCTCACAGCTCCCTTGGGTTGCTGTATTTACAGCAGGTCTCCACCTGTAGTAAGAAACCCCGGGTGTGCTCGGAGGTGACCAAATCCCAGCGTGGTTTGGGTTGGAGGGGACCCCTCCATCACCCGGTGCGGTGAACCCCCAACGCTTTGTGCCTCAGTTTCTCCTCAGCAGCCTTCATTTTTACTTACAAACCTTGGTTTTTTCCCCCCCTGCGGTGCTGACCTCGCCGAGGTGGCTCGCTGCGGTACCGGCTTGTTGGATTTTTCACCCCTGTCAGCACAAAAACCTGCTGCTTTTTCCCCTTCCCATTCCTCACAGCAGCTGAATTGGCCAATTTGGTTGTCCTCCTAGGGCGACACTAATTTTTCGTCCTGTCTTAAGCGCAAGGTGACCTGAACTTCGCAGACCTGACTTGAAATGAATGTGCCTCACGTTTTACGCAGCCTCAGCTGGGCTAAAATACATCGGTTTCCATCCAGGAGCGTGCACTGAGTAGCAGAGGGAAATTCAAAACAGAGGTAAAAAGCGAGTTCCTATTTTAACCACCACCAGTGGCATTAGTTGGGCTTTTGGGTGGATTTGCATAGCGGGGCTCTGCAGAAAATAAAGGACTTTGTAACACTGGCAACACAGGGCTCAGTTTGGATACTCGGCCTGCAAACGGCTTTTACCTGAAGGATAACGATGCAAAAGGGGATGCATCCAAAGGGGAGCCTGTGGTTTAATTTTCAGGCTGATGAGTAGTAAGAAATTAAACCCCCAAAAAAAGAAAAAAAAAGGAAGAAGCGCTTCAAAATGCGAGCGCTTAAAATACACAGCATGGGTTGGTTGGTGTTTTGGCCAGGAAGTCGCTTTGGTCCCTCAGATGTTTATTTCTCGGGTAGCTTTGCCTTTGGTTAAAAATATCGCTAAGAGAATTGCGACAAAACGCACCGCTCCCCTGCCTTTGGACTCCTCCTCGGCCGCGTTCTCCCGTTCGAAGGGAAGATGCCCATCGCAGCGTTAAAAATTGGGAACTCGGCCACCAAGCACCTTGTGGAGACGGAGCCGTGCGGGGGGGTTTTGAGCCAGGCAGCGCCAGGATTCCCGTTGTGCACCGTTTGTAGGGGCTGGGGGGGGTGACAAGTGACTCGGTAGGTGAGCGGGGTTTGGTTTTGGGGGTTATGATGAACCTTCGGAGCTGCATCGTGGTAGGACACGCTCTTGGCAGCGAGAATTTGGGGGTTTTTTATAGGGAAAGCAGCACCAAGATGTGGTTTCTGTCATCAGCGTGCACCCTGTGGTGCTGGTACCCGGCGGCTGGTGCGGGATGGGAGGTGTCTGGGGATGCTCTGAACTTCGGCGCTGCACCGAAACGCCTGTATCTGCGGACCAGGAGGTGCTGCAGCAAACAGGGATGCCAGGAGACGTGTTTGGTAATTTAATCATACGTGTTTGGTAATTCAGTGGGCAATTCCAGTGTACGTACTCATAAATACCACCTTGGTCTGATTACTCCCCAACCCCACAGCAGTATTTTCTGTCCATCAATATTGCGCTCTTGTCACCCTTAGGGACGTGGTGTAAGGGTGGACTTCGTAGGGCTGGATCGATGGCTGGATGTGCTGATCTTAAAGGTCTTCCCCAGCCCAAACCCTTGTGTTTTGTGTGCTTTTTCACGCCTCAGCGTGTATTTGGCTTGCGTTTTGCAGTGCAGTGGTACCAATGGAGGAACTCCAGTTAGTCAAAGTTACGCAAAGGCACGGGAGCGCTGTCGAGGTCCAAGGCATTGGATTTGCACAACAATCACCCCACTGCACATCATTTTGGGCTGAATTTTCCTTCTCGGCTCCTTCCCATACAAACTGAGGGGCTCGAATCCCACCGCTGTTGGTCTTTTTGGCCAAAAACCCTTCCACCGCTTGGTCCCCGCCGTGTGGGGCGGCGAGGAACCCCGCAGCCTTGTAGGATTTAGGGGTTTTTGAGGTCCTTGCAGGGTGAACGCGCGGGCACCTTCCCTTCCCCTCCCCATCCCCAGGCACCACCAGGCCTTTCCCCTCTCCGCTCCTGCTCCTCTGCGGGATGTTTTATGTGAGTATTACCCGCGTTTCGGCGTGTGTTTTTAAACACTGTAATCATCTGGCTGGCTTTCAGGCTGGGAACGAAAGCGATATCCTGAAAGATGAATAACAAAGCAGGGGGAACGGCCTCCGCGCGAGCGCCAAGGGGGGCTGCGGGGCTGGGGACGGCGGGGATTTGGGGTTGTTAGCGCCCCAGAAAGTCAGGAGGTGGTGTGGGACACCCGATTTCACGTAGGTCTGTGCATGGGGGTGTACGCATCCTGACACGTACATTGCATATTAAACGTAAGCATCTATAGCAGCCGGTTTTGCTGAGCTTTGCAGCAGCGAAAGGAGCTGGGTTTTCATTTGGGCTGTGCTAAAGGAGATGTTTCCGGCTCCAAAATGGAACAGAAAATGAGAAATTGGGCAAAAACGGTGTTTTACAAAGCTCCTTAAGGGAGGAGGAAGCCCCTTTCTTCCCTTTGACGTTTCTGTGCCTTGTGCTCGCTCGGTTGAGGCACTTTTTAATCCCTTTCTCCCACATCCAAGGAGCCGCAAGATTTTTGTGCTGTTAAATGCCGCCTTTGCCGAAAATCGCCCGCTCTTTTGCTGTGTTTGTCTCAAGCTTGAATGTAATAAATGGGAAAGATGGGGCTCGTTAGCGCGAACAAGTAACGAAGCTTTGGCGCTAATCAGGCGGCGGCGCGATCGGCTGAGTCATCGCGCCTGGCGGGGAGAGGGAAGGGATGGGGAGAAGCAAGCGAAGCCCAATGTGAATACGAGGGGAAAAGAAGTGAGAAATTACAAATCGAGGGGAACGAGCAGAGGTGGTTGAACCTTGGCCGCGTTGGAGAGGGCTCCAAGTAAACCAATCAGTGACCTGAAAAAGTCGCTGCTGCGGCGTCGGTTCCCCGCAAAACGGCCCCAGAAAGGTTTCAACCTAAAGAGCAATTTTAAATTATGCACAGGAAGAGACAGTGGGGAAAAAAAAACCAGAATGAAAAACCAGCCAAGCTAGAGAGCTCGTACCGACGGCGTTAATGCACAAGGGTTGGTTGAACACGAAGAATTATTTGATAATACCTGCGAGCGTTTTTTAATGGAAAAGGTCAGAGTCGGAAGGAAAGTGCTGAGCGCTGTGAAGGTGCTGCCCTGGAAGGCAGAAGAAATGAAACAAAAGGTGAATTGCCGTCAGGTAGAGGAAATAAAACGAACCAGGAACGTTTCGCTCGCCTCGTACGCGCGAAATCCAGGCATCTCTGCGAGAGGAGCTCCTTTGTTCCCCAAAAGTCAGAAATCCGCCTGCGAATCCTGTGAAGAGTTGGTGAGCTGGAAAAGGAAAGCGGTGCCTTAGCTTGGGGACACGGCGAAACGCGGGGAGATTGTTGGCGTTGGCCATCAGTGGTGTAATTTGGCATTGGAGAAATGCTGGACTTGAGTGAAGGTTTTACGGCGAGCTGCCAGATTTCCAAATTGCCAAAGAAAGGCGAATTTGGAGGGACTGGGCAGGTTCTGAGCAGATGCCCTGGTAGGCACGTGGCAGGTGGAAATTCGGTTTCGTAATCTGATTCAAAGCAGAGGCTTGAAAGCGCAGGAGGAAATAACCAAGGAGTGATTCAGTCGTGTCTGACTTCAGGGGAAAGGCATCAGCCAGGGACAGAGAGTGCAAGGGCAGCCGAAATCGGGATGGGGAGACGCAGTCCTGTGTCCTGCGCCTTACCGAAGGACAGGAAGCCAGGCCAGTTGCATTTGAAAACTGGAAACTTACTGCATTTGAAAAAAAAGTCTGAAAAAAATTAGCTGTTTCTGCAGAAATCAGATGTGATTTCACCAAATTCAAGTTGCTTTCTTTGCAGGTTTATAACAGAATGGATGTTGAGAAGTCCGATGGGGATGGTTTGGAGAAGTCAGATGGGGATGGTTTGGAGAAGTCAGATGGGGATGGTTTGGAGAAGTCCGATGGGGATGGTTTGGAGAAGTCAGATGGAGATGGTTTGGAGAAGTCAGATGGGGATGGTTTGGAGAAGTCAGATGGGGATGGTTTGGAGAAGTCAAATAGGGATGGTTTGGAGAAGTCAGATGGGGATGGTTTGGAGAAGTCGGATGGGGATGGTTTGGAGAAGTCAGATGGAGATGGTTTGGAGAAGTCAGATGGGGATGGTTTGGAGAAATCCAATGGAGATTATGTAGAGAAGTCCAATTTACATGGCTGGGGAGCACCAGGAGAAGAGCAGGTTATTTTATTCAGCAAAAGGAGGTCAGTCAGTGCCAGACACGCTGGAGCCCGTTTGCCGTGACCCAGCATTTTGGGTCCAGCATCGACAGTTATTCTCACCTCACATTTTTAGCGTTGAGGGTACGCCTTCCTTCCCGAGGAAGTTATTTTCATTTAAGGAATGGTGCGACGTGGTGGAAAAATAGCAGGACTTGGTTGTTTATTTTGTTTATAAAGCGCATGAATTCCAATCGTACACATGAAATTTGGAGTTAATGAAATTAATTGCAAAAAAAAGACTTGCTTTTGACGTGTATTTTGGGCAAGCTAGCTGATAAAGTTGTATAAAACATATATATTGTGCCCGTGTTCTGCCTGGCTGCCAGGTCTACCCCGTGTAAAGCCCGTGGTCACCCCGGCTGCCAGGTCTACCACGTGTGGTCAACTCGGCTGCCAGGTCTACCCTGTGTAAAGGCCGTGGTCAGCCCGATTGCCAGGTTTACCCCATGTAAAGGCCGTGGTCAGTGCGGCTACCAGGTCTACCCCATATAAAGCCCGTGGTCAGCTCAGCTGCCAGGTTTACCCCATGCAAAGGCCGTGGTCAGCTCGGCTGCCAGGTCTACCCCATGCAAAGGCCGTGGTCAGTGCGGCTACCAGGTCTACCCCGTGTAAAGCCCATGGTCAGCGTGGCTGCCAGGTCTACCCCATGTAAAGGCCGTGGTCAGCCTGGCTACCATGTCTACCCTATAGCACATGGATGCTGAGGAGGTCTCAGCCTTCATCCCTGCTCCTCATCCCCTCCCACCGAGTTTGCGGGTGAGAGAAACCAGTGGCGATTTGCGGGGGGATCGCGGGTCCCCGGGGCTGCAGCTGGGCGCGGGAAGGCGTGAGCGCAGACGTTTGGCAGTGGTTCAGAAACGGAGCCTCATGGCGCTGCGGCTCGGCTCGGGGGTTTTATTCTCTGGCCTGCAGCATCCCCGCCGTGGCGCGGTTGATGCCAGAACACAGCATAGCGCGAAGATGTCAAAAAATATAGATATGTATCCCAAAAAGAGGAGGTATTTCTCCCTGATGGGTGATTTCAGAGGCTCTCGGATTACAGCCTTCAAGGCCGTTTCCCTTTAATCTGAATTAACGTGCTAGTAGTAAAATGCAGCACTCTTGCCTTGCTCTAATCTCACCTGTTTCTGCAACACAGGGAAACCACAACGTCCTTTTGTAAATGTAGTTCCCACCTATTCGGTCTGCGACAAACATTTACGTGAAATTCGCGTGGTTTCCAGCTGAAAAGCAAAACTTTGGGGTCGCTGGAGCCGTTTGTTTTTCCCAGGAGTGGCAGTAGCCGTCCATATGGATATGGCTTTGCCGTCGTGCCTGCGTGTTTTCTCCCCGCGCAGCTTTCCTTCTTTGTCTCGTTGTTCGCGTTTCGGAGGCAGGATTCGCCGTTCTTTTCCAAATTGCTGGAAAGAAGGAGAGGGTTGTGCGTGACAGAGAGAAAAGCAGAAACCCTGCAATTGCTCGGTGCGAGAAACCAATTTTCCTCCAGGTTTTTTTTTTTTTTCATTCATCTCTGATTGTTGGTTTTTTTTTGCTCAAAGTCTAATATTTCACGGGCAAATTCAATATATTATTAGCGTGGAAACAAATAAAGCGTGAGCCGAAGTGCTCTGTGGGTGCAGCGTATGCTGGAATGCAAGGATTTTATAGGGGTGAGCCAAACAATTGGCGTTATTTCTCATCCCACCTTCTCGCACCCAAAGATTCCCCCATCCAGCCTAGACTGTATTAAATATTAATAGCTATTAATGTCTGTTAACCATTAATCTACGTTAAGCTGCAGTGAAGGAGCAAGAGGAGGCTTGGCAAATGCAACACTTGGCTTTTTAAGCCCATGGGGTCTCAGTGGTGAATTTGGACTTCGCTGCCTAATAACCGGTTGGGTTTTTGGGGGATCGCTGGTGTTGGGGTTCGGATGTGGTTCCTCCCGCTCTCTGTCGCGGGCCCTTAGTACATGTAATAAATATCTCTGTATTTTAATAGAAATCTTTATTTTTGCTCCCCCAGATAGCGGGTGAGGTCTCCTTACGGCACAAACCCACCTCCTCTTTTACCTTGACGAGCGCCTCCGTCCCGCAGCAGACAAAGGAGGGATTTTCTCTGCTTTGGGCTATTTATTTGTGGTGGTTTTCGGTCTTTGAGGCCGCGCCGGGAAAATTTCGAGGTGTATTTAAAGAAAATACGAATATTTGCTGTGGGGGGAAAAGCTGTGATGCCTGGGTTCGTGTGGTGGTAATTCGTGCGGCTTGGGGATGGGAACATCACCCCCACCAGCCTTCCTTGGTCACGGCAGACGGGGACCACGCGTCCCCTTCCCGTGTCCTCATTCGAATTTGGGCTTGACGTTTGCGTTTTCCTCTGGAGAAACGCCTGCGTCTTGTCCTAGAGGAAACCGTTTGGACGAAACCCCAAAAGCAACGTAGGGTACGTGCGCGCGTCGTCTCCGCGTCGCGTCGAAGCCGAAACGGTTTGCGAACGCTGCCTTCTCCGCGCCGCTTTCCTTTGGTTTGAAAGTCAAATGCGCCCGAGTGGGTTGGCTATAGGAATTTATCCAGCCGAGCCGCTCCGGCTCCCCGACATATGGATGCACCATGCGCAGATTTAGCAGGTCTGTCTTTATGTTCCAACGTATACGTGAGAACAAACAGATGACGGGGGAGAATTTCGGGGCCGAGCGCCGCTTCCTCGTGCGGCGCGGGAGCAAATCCCGGCCGTTCGGGGCGGACATTCGCCGCGAACCCCCCCTGGTTTTTGGGGGTGTCGGGGCCGACTTTTTGCCCAGGTTTCCCCGCGGGTGCGGATGGAGCGGCAGGCGCTGTTGCCGGCGCAGGTGGTGGTTGTTGAGAGGAGCGGAGGCGCTGCAGGTGTATCTTAGGCGTAACGTAAGGATGTTATTGGGGCGGGGGGGGGGGGAAAGGGGGGGGTTTTTGGGGGGCGCGGGGGTAGACGCGTCCGTCCGCGCTTCGGGGCTGACGGCAACGGCAAAAAGGCCGCCCGGAAAAAAAAAAGAATAAATAAATAAATAAAAAAAAAAGAGAGGAATATAGTTTTCTAGAATCAAAAGTTATCTGGAAATGTTTTTGGGAGCGTAGTCCGGGAGTAAGGATGTTTTAATTTCGGATTTTCCAGCTCATGGCTCATATTTGACCAACTGCTTTCAGCAGAAGACACGCCACTTTGTTGAGCTATTTAGGAATCAAAAAGACTGCCTTAATTTCAAACAAGGAGCCTTTGTTTTAGGTGGTGACTGCCTTGTGAAATTTTTCAGTTCTCAGCGGGTTAACCAGGGAACAGGGGCAGAGTCATAATTGGCCTATTTAGGGTATTTTGCATGTGAATAGTGTGTTAGTGAAGCATTACTAAGTCTGTTGTGAGTGACATGGTGATTAGAATTTAGATTAGGGAAAACACATTCTGTACTTTATCAAGTACAGTAATTAGTTCAGTCAGTAAAAGTTGATTACAAGTAACGATAAAGTTAGATTTGGGGGGCTTAATTTTGAAATTTCTCTATTAAACGGCAAATTCGCCCTCCAGCCGAACGGTGCCATCTCCACCTGGTTCCCTGCGCGGCGGGATAACCCCGCGCGCCATGCGTTCGGCGCGGGGCGGGATCGGGGCGCCGAGACGGCACCGGCGGAGGCCAGAGCAGGAAAACCTCGAAGGTTTCGGGCTTTGGCGCGGCTCAGGGCTCGCTGCGGCGGCACGGAAAACGCCGCCTTCCCCGGCTGCTTTAACACAGCCAGAAGAAAATGGATATATTG
>NW_010197539.1:1794-2522 GCF_000695765.1 Mesitornis unicolor | reverse complement strand
CTTCAAGAAGGAACTCTTAAAGGAAGAGGAATAGGCTGTCCACATGTGTCCAAAAACGAATCAGCGGAGAAGAAGACCATCTTGGCTGAACAGAGGGCTCTGTCTGGAGCTCAGGAAAAAGAAGAGAGCTTATGATCTTTGGAAGAAGGGGCAGGCAACTCAGGAAGAGTACAAGGCTTCTGTGAGGCTGTGGAGGGAGAAAATTAGAAGGGCCGAAGCGCAGCTGGAACTTAATCGAGCTAGTCCTGTTAAAGACAATTAAAAGAGTTTCTATAAATACAATAGCAATAAAAGGAGGTTAAATGAGAGTCTCTCCCCTCTAGTAGATGTGGGGGAAAGCATAATTACCAGGGATGAGGAAAAGGCTGAGGTACTTAATGCCTTCTTTACCTCAGTCTTTGTTAGGAAAACCAGCAGTACTCTGGGTACCCAGTTCCCTGAGCAACAAGACAGGGATGGAAAGCAGTGAAGACTCCATAATCCATTAAGAGGTTTTTAGTGGCCTGCTACACCACTTAGACATACACAAGTCTATAGGGCCAGATGAGATCCACTGCAGAGCCCTGAGGGAGCTGCCAGAAGTGCTCACCAAGCCACTCTACATCATTTACAAACAGTTCTGGCTGACTGGGGAAGTCCCAGTTGACTGGTTAGACATAAGGAGGAAGTTCTTTACTGAGAGGGTTGTCAGAAGCTGGAACAGGCTCCCCCGGGGGGGGGGAGAGGCA
>NW_010197539.1:303-757 GCF_000695765.1 Mesitornis unicolor | reverse complement strand
AGGAGCGGATTGAAAGAGTCCAGTGCAGAGCCACAAAGATGATGGAGGGAGTGGAGCATCTCCTGCTGAGGAGCAGCTCAGAGAGCTGGGGCTCGTTACTCTGGAGAAGAGGAGACTGAGGTGAGATCTCATTTATGATCATCAATTTATAAAGGGAGAGTGTCAGGAGGAAGGAGCCAGGCTCTGCTCAGTGATGTCCATTGACAGGACAAGGGGCAATGGGAGCAAGCATAGCAGTTTCAAGCTGATCATGGGGAAAAACTTTGCCAGTGTGAGGGTGCCAGAGCATGGCCCAGGCTGCCCAGACAGGTTGTGGAGTCTTCTTCTCTGGAGACATCCAACCCCCTGGCCATGTTCCTGTCTGACTGCTCTGGTGATCCTGCTCTGGCAGGGGTTGGACTGGGGGAGCTTTCCAGGTCCCTTCCAACTCCTCATATTCTGGGATTCTGTAGGA
>NW_010197539.1:0-257 GCF_000695765.1 Mesitornis unicolor | reverse complement strand
ACTGGACAGTTTGCTGGGGTCAGCCCTTCTCTTCCCCCTCTTTCCTGCTCCCTCTTCCTTGTTCCCTGGCTGACATCTTCAGAGGGACTTGGTGACCTTCCTGCCCCTGAGGCCAACAATAGCGGCTGCAAATAACTCCATACATTTCATGTTACAACTACTAGTAATATACTTCTTAATTATTTTTTAAAACATATATCTGTTTAAACTCAAGAATCTCTATGCTTGTTCCTGAACCCCCTCCAGGTGGGGAGACA
>NW_010197538.1:0-961 GCF_000695765.1 Mesitornis unicolor | reverse complement strand
TTTTTGGGCTGGAAAACATCCCTTTTTGGGCTGGAAAACCTCCTTCTTCTCCCTTGCCCGTGGCTGGTGACATCCCCTGGGTTGCTTCTGGCTTTCCGGATTCTCTGTTCTTTCTCATTTGAATTTGCTTGGCTTCAGTTTCCCACCGCTGCTTTTTGCTGTGTCTTTCCCCGTTAAATTCACGGTGAATTCTCCCCCAAAAAGGGAGGCAGTGAGGGCGCATCTTGGTACCCTTGCAGGAGCAATCCCAGGAGCCAGAGGCTGAGCTCTTGGCTGAGCGCCGACCCCGTCAATACCTCTTAGGGGCTTAATTCGGGTTCCTCGTCCCTTTTTCGTGGGCTGTATTTTGCAAGGACCATAAAAGGGCCCAGCGGCCGGATCTGGTGCAAGTCAGCAAGTCTGGGGTGACACCAAAGTGGGAGCAGTGGCTGGCACTGTATGGGGCTGTGCTGCCATTCAGGAGACCTGGACAGGCTGGAGAGTTGGGTGGGGAAAACCTGATTGAAATTCAGCAAGGGCAAGTGTAGGGTCTGCATCTGGGGAAGAACAACCCCATGGAGCAGGACGGGTTGGGGACTGAGCTGTTGGGGATCAGCGGAGCAGAAAGGGACCTGGAGGTGCTGGCAGTCATTGAAGCCTTCATTGCTTACTGCAGCGAAAGGGGATTTTAGGCTCAGCAGGGCTCAGATACACTCGAAGCATTGCATGTGATAACTTGGGCTGGTTTGGATGGCCAAAAATACCTTATTCATGTCTAGTATGGCTTGAGGGGAATTACTGGATGCTTTCTTTGCATTGCTGTTTGCCAGATCCTGTCATTCGTAGCCACTTGAACCTTGTACTTGGCCAAACACGTGAGAGATTCGGTTCCCAAACCCACGTGGTATCGTTCTTTGAAGCTTCTTAGATGACACTGAGTTGGTGGCAGTCTTGATCTGTTAAGGGCAGGAAGGCTCTGAGA
>NW_010197537.1:0-258 GCF_000695765.1 Mesitornis unicolor | reverse complement strand
GACACAGCTGCACAGTGTGTGGTGTTTTAAAAAAGGGCGGAAAAATACAGGAACCCACCTTTTGCCATAGCAGAGGGTGACAGAAGGGTTGAATAATATCAATGCCTCCCATCAGCTCTCCATTAATGGTGAAACATGTGCAAACTGGTGCTAGCTTTGCCTGGAGATGTATGTAGAAAAGATGATGAAATTGTATAATATAGAGAAGCTGCTAGAGCTTCTGCCTGTCTTTTGGTTCTTCTTAAGCATTTGTACCCA
>NW_010197536.1:5030-5289 GCF_000695765.1 Mesitornis unicolor | reverse complement strand
CCTCTGCGTGGAGGCGGGTGCCATGCCCCACGCCCAGGAGGAGAAGCTTCGCCAGCTCCTCAAGGACTTGCGCATCCAGGCCCAGATCCAGTTGGTGCCCTGGGATGCTGTCACCCGCCTGCACTGGCAAACCCACCGGGGACCCCCGGGGGGGCCAGCACCCAGTGGGACGGCGGAGGAGGAGGAAGAGGAGGATGGGGCCGTGAACTTCCCGGCCAACGCCAGCCAAGTGTCGGATGAGTATGTCTGCGCTGCCAAC
>NW_010197536.1:4647-4971 GCF_000695765.1 Mesitornis unicolor | reverse complement strand
GCTGACACCAGCCTCTACCCGCTCTACCTGCACCAGCTGGAGCTGCTCACCCGCGGGCTGGGCCCCACCGTGCTGGTGCACGGGGTGAGTGCCGTCACCAGCACCCAGCTCTAGGTCAGCCCCCTGAATCCTCCCTGGGGTCCCTGCACCCTCACTTGCCCAGTGCCTTTAGCAGCCTGAGCCTGGGGATGGCCCCAGCCCTGGTGTTCCCACTCTGGTGGGCAGGTAGAGGTTAGGGGCCAGGGGGTGGGTTAATTTTTTGAGGGAGTCTACTGCAGAGGATTAAAACTGACCTGGCAGGATCCGGGAACAGCACTTGTGTCG
>NW_010197536.1:4094-4531 GCF_000695765.1 Mesitornis unicolor | reverse complement strand
CCCCCTCCCCTGTGCTTTCCCCCCCTCCTCCGGCCCCTGGCCTCTCCTCCGCCAGCTCCTCCGGGCACCCAGCCAGCAGCGGGGATTGATTAAAGGCAGCCTCGACCTTGGTGCCCCGGCTCCCCGCCATCCTCCCTGCCTTTCATTAGGAAAAATTAAATGGGAAGGGGTGGGGGAAGGGAGCCCGAATGCCTGGGTTCCCTGCGCGAGGCTGGGGGTGGTGGGGGGAGCAGCACCCTAGATTGTCCTCAGCACCCCTGGTGCTGCTGGCTGGGTGCTTTAATCTGTAGGCCCCCACCATGGGTGCTGAGGCCCTGCCAGGGAGCAGGGAAATGACTCAGGCGCAGGGGTGGTGTCCCCTGGATGCCCAGGTCCCCTGACCTTGCTCTGGGCCCTGTCTCATGGTCCATCGCCACCTTCCCGCACCCAGCCTGACC
>NW_010197536.1:2831-3917 GCF_000695765.1 Mesitornis unicolor | reverse complement strand
TTTGGGGGGGACAAGTGTGGCACTGCTGCCTGGGCCTGCTCTTGCCAAGCCTGGCCCTGCCAGCTGGCAGCTCTGGAAAAACTCAGTGCTGGGGCACTGCTGCAGGGAGAAACAGAGCGGCCTCTTTGCTCCTCACATTTTGTAGTGAGTTGTGCCCGAATTTGTGCCCATGTCCCCCGTATGGGCTGTGAGCATGGGGCTGGGGCTGGCTTTGCTTGCTGCTGCAGGAGGTGGGTGCCCGGGGGTGGGCACCGTGCCCCGTGGGGCTTATTTACAAACAGGCAGGAGCTGGCACAGGGCAGCCGGGCACCAGCGGGACCCGGCGGCCTATAATGTTAATTATCACCACGTAATTAAAAGCCCATAAAAAGCCTCACACTTCATTAAATTAAAGCTTCCCCACACCGTGCCGACGGGGCTTCAGTAGAGTTAACCTTGGCCGTGCCAGGCCCTGGCTTCACCATAACTGGGAACCTGCAGCGCTGGGGGTCTCCAGACCCCCACGGTGTTTTGGGGGGGTGCAGTACCGCACACGCACGAGCACCCCAAACATGGGGAGCACACCCCGCTGCATGCAGTGTCACACGTGTGGAGGTGCCGTCCCAGCTGGGGATGTCACGCTGTCACATGCAGTGGGACATGGGCAGGGGGGTGACACCGGCACACACCCCCGTACGCGCACACAGCATGCACAGCCGCTGCAAAGGCAGCGTCAGCAGCTCCGGTGCACAACACCCACGCGGTGCACACCTACACAAACAGCATTTCTTCCTCCCTCCTAACATACAAACAGCCAGACTCACACCCCGCATCTTTTCCAGGCTCCCACCAATCGCTGCTGGTGCCTGGAGAGGTGACGGGCTGGGGGTGAGCACCCATCTGTGCCTACCCCTTCTGTGCCTTGGTTTCCCCAAGGGCTGGGGAAGAGAGGGGTGCATGGGGGACCCTCAAAACCTCCTGGAGACTGGATGCTCTGGGTCAGGAGTGCTGTGCCCCACACATAGTGGGGTTCCCCTAGCACAGAAGGAGAGACAGGGAGTGTGTTTTAGGAGGATGGTGCAAACTGGCCCATATGTGTGTCCAGCA
>NW_010197536.1:2523-2769 GCF_000695765.1 Mesitornis unicolor | reverse complement strand
CCGCGGCCCCGGGGGGGGGGGTAGCCAACGGGGCCTCGGCTATTTCTTGGAAATTTCGCAGCATTCATTTCAGTGCAAATAAAAGCTGTCATTGCCGGAGAAATGATACTGATCGGGGTCTGAAAAGACAGCAAATTACCCGCCTGAAAATGCACCGCTGGAAAAAAATGCATATTAAACACACAAAAAGGCACTTTGCCATCAGCCGCGCTTCCCCCGCCGCTCCAGAATAACCACACTTTACAT
>NW_010197536.1:2062-2406 GCF_000695765.1 Mesitornis unicolor | reverse complement strand
CTGGGGAGACGCCTGGCTCCAGGGTGGGGGCATGGCGGGTAATGGGGTGCTTAGGGTTGGGTTTGGGGGACACTCAGAGGTTTAGGAGGGTTGGGTTCGGGGGTGAGGGTTATGGATGCTGGGTGGATGTGCCCAGCTGTGGGGTGATGCTCCCATCCTTTCCCCCTTGGGTGCTGTGGATGGGGTCCCTTGGGGTGGGGTTTGTGGGGTGATACCTCCCCCAGCAGCCACATTTTGGACCAAATGGCTCATAGAGGGACAAATCCTCACCCCCTACCACTGCGGTGCCCACCCCAGCGCCTGACAACCTCCCTGAAGGCCATGGTGGGGTGCTCATATCCAGT
>NW_010197536.1:1657-2048 GCF_000695765.1 Mesitornis unicolor | reverse complement strand
TCCCCCCCACTCTCCCACTCGCAGTGCCAGGCGTGGGGGTGCACCCAAAGGGATGCTGCCTACCCAGCTTGACACCCCCAAACTTGTCTCACTTTAAGAAACCCTACAAGAACCTGTCCCAGTGGGCATGAGACCACCATGCCCAGCACAGGGTGAAGCAGTGGGTGTAGTGGGGGGGTCCAGCAGCAATGCCGGAGTAATTTGGTTGGCTCAGTGCTTGGCACCGAGGGCCTGGCGGAGGGGAGGGCAGGCGGCAGAGGTTGGCACCGCGCTGCTTTGCATTTTCAATGACAGACTCATGCCGGGTGCTCGGGAGAGTGGAAAAATCTTATTTGTCACCTGCTGGCGGTGCGCGGAGGCTCCCGCGCCGAGGGTAATCTTGGGGGAAAAG
>NW_010197536.1:0-1582 GCF_000695765.1 Mesitornis unicolor | reverse complement strand
AGGGGGGTGCTGCCTGGGCCCCGCTCCACAGGATGGGCAGGACCCCGGGGTCACAGCAGTCTGGTCATGCCTCGGTGCACTGGCACCGGGGCACGGATCCGGCTCACTGTGGGTGCGTGGCACTTGTGGGCATCCTGAAGCGAATGGCCTGCACCCCAGCCCCCTCTGCAAATAACCCCTGTTCCCTCCAGCCTGGCTTCACGAGCAACCTCTTGCTGCACAGCGCCATCTCCACAGGTTGGCACTGCCTGCAGATTCCCTCGGAGCACTAGTGGAGGTTTTTGGGGGAGAGACAGCACTTGGAAGCAGGCACAGGCACTGCCTGGCTCTCCACATCCACATTCCGGTGCCTGTCCTGCGCCTGCTGTACCCGGCGTCTTGAGATGCCAACTCCTGCGGGACGCTGCAGCGCTCTGCGGCCGCCTCAGATTTATCCATTATTTTATATCCACACGCCTTTAATTTTTACAGCCCTGTTGGAGCAATACCCAGGGCTGTTAATAACATCGGTGTGCCCCCCCTCCTCCCATGTGCATCCATCATACTCCCACCAAGGTGCCAAGCAGGTTTTGGGGCTGGGTAAGTGCAGGCATGAGGAGGGTGGTGTGGTGGCCCCCAGCCCCATGCCCCCCTCTGTGAGTGGCAGGGCCACACGCCCCATGCACACCCACAAAGCAGCCTGGGGCTGGGTGTCATTGCACCTTGCTAGGGTTGGTGCTGCCTGGCTGGTCAGGGTGCCCAAACCAATGGCATCTCCCTGGTGAGATTCATGGACCCTCCCCCCCGCTCTGGTGTGTGCCCCAGAAAAGCTTTGCTGCAACTCCTGAGTGTGCCAGGGTATGGTAGTGCTTGTGGTGGGTGTCACTGAGTGTGTGTGTGGGGGTGTAGTGGGGGTGTCTGTACTGGTGGGTGTCAGTGTGCATGTGTGTCACTACCTGCGCATGGGCTGTTCCATGTCCTGGTGCTGCAGTAGCCACCTTGCCCAAACTGTGCCCAGCGCCCCAGCACCCCAGCACAGGAGGGGGGCAGCCTCAGCTGTCCTGGCACTGAGGGCTGTGCCTTGGGGTGACACATGATACCCACTGGACAAAACAGCAGGTCCCACGCCAGCGGAGCCACCCATCCCATGCCAAACAGTGCCACATGGGGCACAGCACCCAGTGTGTGCTGCCTGGGGCTCCCACGACGACCCAAGGCAGCCAGGGCTGTGGAGGCTCAGAGGCTGAAGGTGGCAGAGCACCCCCAAGCATGGCAGGCAGGACGGCCGTGTGAGGCTGGGGGTACAGGGCTGCTGTGGGGGGGTCCATCGCGGGCAGTGGGAGTAGCTGGGCTATAAATCTCCTTGCTGGGCCCCCCCGTGGCAGAGCGGCTCATGATATTTATGTTGGGGATTTATCTGCAATGCAGTTTAATATTCCCGGACCTTTACGTGTGTATATGTGTGTGTGTGTGCGTGTGTGTTTGTGTGTGTGTGTGTGTGTGGCCCCCTCCCCATGCCACCCTGTGCCACCCCCATGCCCACCCTCTCACCTGAAGCCTCCCGGTCTCCGTCTCCCTCCCACCCGCAGCCCTTCTTCCTCAC
>NW_010197535.1:52280-60539 GCF_000695765.1 Mesitornis unicolor | reverse complement strand
TCCCTAACGTTCTGTGATTCTGTGATAAGGGAAAACGTCTTTTATAGGCCTAAAATTGGTGTCATGCCCATGTCTCTAGATTTGTCCATTTCTCTGCCTCCTTAAGCCCTAAAGAAGCTCTGCCACTCTCCCCAGAGGGATTCACTTCAACATGCTGTACTCTTCCATGTAACTAGTATTTCTTATCCTTGGCAAGCACTTCCTGCATTGGGATGGAAGAGTCACTGGAAAACCAGCTCTCTGCAGGAAATGAAAGCTGAATCTGCTGGTTTGGGTCAGCAGTCTCTTCATGGGCTCAGCAGTTTGATGTGAGACTCTGCACCCTATTGCTATCCATACATCTGTTCCAGCATTATCAGCAGGTGGCTTCAGCCATATTGGTAGCAGACTCTCAAAACTGAAGAGGATGTGGAAAACATTTGAATGTCACATGAGAACTTGGTGGACATGACAGATAACAGTGTGAGAAGCTGGCAAAAGTTACAGATAGTGTTGTGAGGACTGGCTGCATTTCACAGGTGGTCAAGGGGGAGTTGTGTGAGAAAACACAGAGAATTGAAGGGGAGTACTGGAGACAGATGTGGAGTAGTATCCTGCAAGGCCAACAATTCGTATCAGTATTACAATATAATGCCAAGTCATTACATAGATGCATTTGCTATCAGGAATACTAAATTTTGGATAAAGCAAAACTGTCACTGAGGCAGAAAATACAAATAGCAGTGGGTATTAATTTGGTAGGAGATCGGAATGGAGAAATGAAGGGACAAAGGTGGCGAAAAAGAGGGTCTGATTGGTTATGTGAATTAAGTGGGTGGTGTGGTCTGAGTACCCATAGGGCAGCCCTGTGCTTCATCACCTCAGCGTAAATCAGGACGATAAACCAAACCTGTTGTTCTGACCAAGCCACATGAGTCAAACCTGCTGCTGCTGCTATCAGGAGAAGCTGGGACTGCGCTCTTGCTGATGACAAGACATAGACCCATAGAAACACAGAATATCTCAAGTTAGAAAGGACCCATAAGGATCACAGAATTCAAATCCATGCTCCTCGCAGGACTACCTAACACTAAAACAGATGACTAAGAGTGTCCTCCAGATGCTCCTTGAACTCTGCCAGGCTTGATGCCATGACCACTACCCTGTTCCACCACCCTCTCAGTGAACAACCTTTTCCTGATGTCCAATCTGAACTTTCCCTAATGCAGCTTCATCCCAGTTCCTTTTGTCCTGTCGCTGGTCATCAGAGGGAGGAGATCAGCACCAAGGATCCTTGCATCACCACATTGGTGTCTGTTCCAGGCCTGACAGCGTCAGCATCTTCCCATCACTTCTTAACACTTGCAGCCACTACAGCTTTCTGCATATACAAATGCACTCTGTGCCCAGACTTCTGCTCCAGTGCCAGTTCAAGTGGCCTCATTTTGCATAGCCAAGTCCTACCAGTAGTGTCAAATGGATCTGTACCGCTGTGGAATATGACGACAGCTGTTTTAACAGCACACTGAATTTGCTGCCTGCTTGTCAGTGAATTGGAACAATGAGTGAAACCTTTATCCTTTATCCTGGTAGCTTTTATTTAGAAGGCAAACTGATAGGTCTCACAGTCCACCCTGTCATGGCACCCAAAGAACTGTACCTTGGGGTGGTGGCCGTGGTTGGGACAGTTGTCCAAGCTGAGGTCCAATCTGAGATTTCATTGATGCAGGTTGAACTTGTGGAGGCTAGAGGAAAAAAAGCCATTCCAGTTAATAGAGAGTCCCCAAAGAGAAGCCCCAAGGTAATACAGGAACTGCAGAGTCACGAAGTGTTCCTTCTGCACACACACAAACACACACACACACACACACACACACACACATATATGCATGCAGCATCTGGTTGGTAAAATCTCACAGGACTGAAATGGAGAAATCTGAGAAATAAAGAGCACAGAAGTTGTTTCCACACAGGGAATAACAATGAAGTTACAGTTTGGAATGCTTTTTAGACAATCAGGAATTACCAAATGTATCAGGCCCGAGGGGGGTCTCTTAGTCCCATCTCCCATTTTGGGCAGTTGCCAGCACCAGATGTTCCAAAGGAAGAAGGGATGAACCATGGAAACATCTATGGAGTAATCATCTCTTTACCCTAAGGGGTCTCCTCTTGATTGCTAATAAGCTGGGGCCAGCTACAGCCCTGAAACACGAAGCTTATTATTTGCTTCACAAAAACTTTGCAACAGTTCCAGATATTTTGTTTTTATATTTATACCCAGACCCTTTGAGTCTTGCTCAGCCCTCAGCCTCACTGCTTTTCCCATTTCTTGCCTCTATTGCTTTGTTCTGAGGTTTGAGAACAGTTCTCACAACCTGCCCTTGCTAGGCCATTCATTATTTTGCAAACCTTTTCTGCCCTCTGTCTCATTCACCTCCTTTCTAAAGCCAAGAGACTGAATCCCTTCGGTGCTGCTATGGGAACGTTTCCAGGCCCCTAATTGTTTTCATCACCCACTTCTCTTTCCCAGCTTTGCGATTCCTTTTGCAGATGCCAGAGGCAGGTCTGCTTATATTATTCCAGATGAAGCAGTATCTGGGTTCTCTGTATACATCACCAGCTCATTTCTCCTGCATCCTAATTTCCTGCTTCTCCCTTGCTGACACAGCCATAGGCTGAGCAATGGTTTTCATGAGCCTGTATGTGACAGCATCTTTCACAAGGGGCATGGCTACTACCACTGGCAAGGTCTACAGAGTGTTTATGTTCTCCCTCTCTCTACCCCCAGCTTAGTTTACCTTTCAGTCTTCCATATGGAGTTTCATTGCTGTTGTGGTGACTTTACATACATTAGTCCATCGAATGCTCTTCATTGCCATCACGGGTCCTGACTAATGCAAGTAAGTTGGTGCCTTCTGTGCTTTCCTCTCTCCCACTGTTTACTCTTTTTTGACAGATACTTTAACAAACAGATTAAGCAACACAAAACTGTTGCACAAAGGGCCAGTCCAAAGTTAACAAAAGTCTGAGTAAGCCTATTGCACAGAATTGTTTATGAAAGCAGAGGAAGCTAGAGACAGATAGGCTGGTACATGGTGGATCGTTTACATGAAGAACACAGTGATAAAAGGGTCTTCAAGGATCCTGGAAAGTCAGGAGAATGAGCTAAGTGATTCTGGGAATGGGACGAAATGTTTCATAGTTGGAAGCATTGAAATGAGTTTCAGCTGACTAACATAAATGCAATGAGGTTGCCAGCCCAACTTTTACACTATTTTTCTGGGACTTGCCAGATGGACAGGGAGGAAAACGTGGGAATTTTCCATTCATGGCTTCTAGTGCTACATAGGTTGGGAGTCTAAACCTTCTGTTGGCATTGGTGGAAGTTTACTGTCCTAATGACATCCTGATTAGACCAGTCAAAGAATGGGAATCAGATCTCATATCCACCTCTATGGCCTTTGCCTACAGCCAATCCAACGCTTCTCAGAGATGAAGGCAAAAGAGGAGGGGAGTGAGGGCCAGCTCAAGGTCTTCTGCCTTTGGAAGGGAAATGGTGGCAGGAAAGGATGGAGGTGGGACAGAGAGGTGAGGAGAGAATTGCAGCTCTAACCATGAAGCTAAGTTTCATGTTGTAGCTATGAAAACAAAGTTGTCATTAACATCTCATCCTGCCCTGGGCTCAGATAACCCAATTATCAACATGACCAGCCTAACCATTCTTTACGTATCCCCTCTGCAAGAATTTTGCAAGAATTAAAATCTCTTGTATCTGTGTCTTTATCTGAGGTCAGCTTCTGCTCCACAGTGGAACTTTGCCTTTTAGCCCCTCCCTGCTTGCTTTCTTTAATAGTACTTGTCAGCTACCTTGCCTAAGGCTTTTTGACAGTCTAGCTACATTATTTTGACCGATTGCCTGTTATCTACCACTTTATGAAGGAATTCTCAAAGAAACGATGGGAAAAGAATCAAAAGGAAATTAATGGGACATTTTTTCTTGCAAAAATAAAAAGTGGTAGATTATCTTAAGATGATCTGGTGGTTTATTAGTCTTCTGTATTCTTCTTTAAGTTATTGTCTAATTCTTAAAGTCCATGACTCTTGCAACTTTTTAAACACATATTTTGTATTTGTTGTACACCAATCCTCTGGAGCAAAAACTGTTTCTAATGAAACTGCACATTTTTTCTTGGCAGCTTAGTCACTTCCTAAATTCAGTTCATTGGATGTAGCCACCTGGGTCTGGGGGCTTAATAATTTTGATCACTGTTTTTGCTTTCACTTCTGTCTTTCTTATCAGGAAAAACTATATCTACTTTAAAAAGTTCCCACTTTCAGCAATTAAATTTACCAGAATTACTGTACCTGTTGTCTTCCTTTTCTCCCTTAACTTTGGATGATCCACAGAGACCACAAATTAACTGGTAGGGTTCCATCTTTTGATGAACTCAAATAATTTATTTAATTCTTCCCTCTATCTGCTATTCAAAATAAATTTCTAGCCTTTTTGTGTTTCCTTATATTACTTGCATGGTGATGCATAATGGTCTTCTTAAATGTCAGATTTTCAAATTTTGCAGATTTTTTTTTTAATGTCTTGATTGTTCTCTATCACTTTACCATTTGATCCTAGCAGTTTATTTCTTGCATTTCTGGTTCAGGAGGAGATCAGAAATGTGTATATGCATTCTAAAACAATGGTCTCTCATTGTCCGTACAGCTTTACCTTTAATACTAGGGAGCTGATTAATTTTCTCATTTTATTAAAATGATATCTTCTAAATGTTTTAGTCATTCCGTTACTTTTTGGTGTTGCATCTGTCCCTTGGACATCAAACCTAATAGTATATACTCACTTTCTGAATTTGTACCTGTTTCTTAAGGCTAGGTCAAGGTGGATTTTCCTAACATGCTTGTATTTTGCAGTTCCAGGGAAGCAGACACCTACAGAGATGGAGAACTCTCTCTGAACTGCTGTTCCCCTGTGCTATTTGACTTTCTTCCTCATAGCTGTAGTCTCACATTATTATGACCTGTTGCTTCTTACAGCTCTGTCAATGCTATGCACTAATTTTCATAATTTATCAGTTTTTCTTGATCCAGGCTAGTACAGGCAGTTCCAGTAACATGTATAGATATTCTATGCACACCCATAGGATATCCAAGGATTCATATTTCTACGTATTTGGTACTGCTGTCCTGGTATTCAGAACTGTTATTTTTCTTTGTTCTGTGGAAGTCTTCACCAGTAGCTCTAATTCTGCATCTCACCAGCCTTGCAGAATTACTTCTCTCTGCACATTTGTAACTATGTGTTCTAGTGTTATGTTAGTGTTTGTAGCGTGTGCAGTTTCTGCAATCTTTGTTGTACCAAAACACTCTAGTTAACGTCTTTGTGGTTTAAATTTTCTTGATTTTGTATACATATATTTGTAGGCTGTATTCTTGACAAAGACACTTTTTGAATTTAACTCTTCTGTTTGACACCCTATTGCTCCAAGACAATTTATTTTGTTCTTACTTTGACCCTACTTTAGGAATGTAGTAATCTAATCCAATTCTGTACCAGTATATTACATAGACAACAGATGCATCTGTCCATGTTCTCAGTTTCTGTTGGCTCCCCCTTTGCTCCTAGTTTATACACTCTATATCTTGGTTATTTCAGATGGCAGTTGTTGATTCCACTTAGGCCAGAATAAATCCTATCCCTTCCGTATCACTTTCCCTGCCCCAAAGCATTTTTAGTGTCTATTAAATGTTTATCCCCTCACTGTAGCTAAAACCTGGTTTGGAGTTACCCTGAATACCCTTTGCGTGGAGGACCTTGTTTAGCAGGAGTGGGCTGTCATATGACAGGGGCAGAGTGCCATAAAATCCTTTCTCCTATTTTTTGTCTCTAGCGGAAATGGTAACTTTTCCAGTGCATTGCAGTCAGTGCTATCCCTCAGCCCGTTTACTTGCCTGTCCTTTCTTTTGTACAGATTTTTGTTGTCCTCAAACCTTTGTGCTTGGCTCCTTGCTAGGTACTGGAAAAGGTGTACCACATACACCTGGAGACATAGATAATGTTCTTGTGTGTTTCAATTATACAGAACTGCCACTGGGAAATGTGGCACTCAGATTAGATGTATTTGATACTCAAAATGAATGTACATGAGAAGCACTAAGGGGTCAGTTTAAATGCAAAAATGACAGATTCCTGTATGAATTTAGCATTACTCAAGCCTCTTCCTGATGAAGGGGGTAAAGGGCATCTCCAAAGGAGAAAGGCTGCAGTAAGGTATGGAACAACACTTGGTGGAGATTCCCACTTTCTGTTCTGGGAACCACAGCTTTCACTGGGGATGCAAAAACTGGAATGAAACCTATCCTGGGAAATGGTGTTAGATGGCGATGAAGTTGGGTGTTACAAGCACTTCTAATAACAGCTGTCTTCAATATGAATCCGTGAATTTAGCAAGCCAGAATGTGTAGATGCATGGCCCACACTGTCAGTGTGATACCACAGTTATATGGAAGGAGAGGAAGGGAGAGAGAGGTGTTTCTTAGGGTAACCCACTTCAAAGAGTCTATGAGAGACTTCTTTGGAAGAGCAAGAGTCAACCTATCTAATACACTCCCACATGGGACTGTTCAGCTCTCTGAGATTTCCAACTGCCTGACACCCACAGGGAGGAGAGAGAGAGAGGAGGTTTCAGAAAACAACTTGGCCATAAGGTCTCCGTTCTCTCATACCCAAGGCCTCAGCGGTGACGGCGTAGATCCAGCAGAGATGACAAGCTGAGTCATTTTGGAAACAACCAGATCCGCTATAAGCTGTCTGTCCTCTTCCACATGCTCCCCAATGAGGGGCATTGAGCTGTCCATCACCTGCCACAGGAGGGAAAAGCAGTGGTTAGTAAGGAGGTTTCCTGGTGGCAAGTGCCTGTTTCAACTCACCTCTCACACTAAGCTGCTTTGTGTCTCCACATCCTTGCCAACACCTCTAGTCACCACTCCTCCATACTGAAACATGCTTGACTTTCCTAGGTGTGAGGTTTTGCTTAGGGTTTGTTTTTTTTCTGGAACTAGCATGTACTTCCCCCCCTCCTCCCCATCTTCCTTCCCTTCACAACTTGGAAGCCAAGCCAAGACTTCTGGTGGCTGGAGGCTTTCTAAATCAACTAAACACAAACTTCCTTCTTCACATGTCCTGAGGAGATGCCTCTGATGGATGAGATCTCTCTGGCATTGTCCCACAGTTTCTGAGGGTGACATTGCAGCTGAAAGAGTCGCAGGAGAAAAGAAACAACATGTACCAAAGCCTGAGGAGATGATAGCAACAGGGTCTGGAGGAAACCAGGAAACATTTGGGGTTAATCAACATGAAGCACTGCACCCTGAGAGGAGGAAATAAACACCACAGATGTGTAATGAATAGGATGTCACCAAAACAACAGCACCCAATGCAGGAAAGTAAACTTATTCTCTGCTTGTCGTCTTGATATTGTTGCGATAAGACTATTTCCCGAGTGAGTACCACAACTGTGCTGGGGAAAGCTGGGAAGCAAAACCGTGGGGATGGGGGAAGGAGAACTGTCAAAGGGTCTTTGAGGTAAGAAATGATCTGACAACAACAGTAATAACAAAACCGCAGCAGACCCTCAGCTGAAGAGCAGCCCTAAACATAATTTTCAACAGTTCATCATAAATCAAGTGCTTTGCAAACATTAGCTAAATCCCACAGGAAGGACTGCACTATGATGAAGTTAAGTTTCAGCTGGAGTAAATATAATTGTACCAAAATATCAGGGTTGGGAGAGTTTATTTTATTTTGCTTTTATTTTTAAACCAAACATGAAAAACCCTGGAAATGCAGAGTTAAAGGTTGCCTTGCTCAAGAAAGGCACTGACTCACACTCAGATAACAATTGGAAGTGCACTCCACCCTGGGAAGGCTGCAAGAGTCCACTCTTGGGGTGAAATGGAAAGTTTTGCGTGCTTTGGAGTTTTGTTTAAAATTCAAAGTAAGGGAAATCAGTGAGGAGAGTTCACTGAGTTTACATTCTAGTCTTTTATTGCAGAATAACTTAATTTGGATTAATTTATATAGGTGTCTTATATGAACACTAGAGAAGATGCCTAGAAAACTAGGATTCTCATAAAGAGTGAGTTGGTGTTTTTATCCACAGGCCTAGAGGGTGAAAGGAGGAAGGTGGAAAATCAGATGGCAGTGCTCAGCTAAATACACATATTGGCTTTTCATTCCACCGTCCACTTCGCTGTTTCTCTGTTAAA
>NW_010197535.1:49416-52249 GCF_000695765.1 Mesitornis unicolor | reverse complement strand
GGAAAGGAGGTGTTTCCTAGTGGCACCAGCATTAGCCACCATGGCAGGGAACAAGCCAGTTCCTGTCTCTGCCTCACTCGCCAGGGGCTTCTGGGGGCCTTCCAGCAGGTTTCTGAACAGGTTCCCCTCCCCTCCCACCTTAAAAGCATTCCCATTTCATTTGGCAATTCCAATTCATGAGTGAGAAAAGAGGTGTTTCAGCTCCTGCTGATGTACCATGTGAGGGACCAGTCTGACCACCAGATGATGCCATTACTCTGCTAACAGCCTGCCCAAGCCAAGCCTCCCTCCCTGACCTTCCCTGTGAGTAACTGGGATACAGTTCTGGTCAAAACACCCAAACCCCTCATTGCCCCATCTTAAGAACTGCTTTTTGCTATTTCTGTGGCAGCAGTGGCTGGAGAGAAAGGAGAAGATGCTGTTTTATCTAACCAAGGCATCAGGGTGGAGGAACCCTGGAGCAGGTCCCACCTGAACTGGTGAAGGTGCACCAGGGATATCTGCTGTCCTGCTGTGTAGTGTCTGGCAGGGGGATGAAAGCTGTGGGAGATGGCAAATGTGGGAATGAACAATCACATGCATAAGGGAAGGCCTTTGAAAATGGCAGTGATTTCTGTGGGCAAAATGGCACAGCTGGCTGCCACTGAACTGGAAAGGAGCATGAGATGTCACCTTGTCAGTCCTCCAGGAAAGGGGAATTGCTCTGGAACTGGGCAGATAGAAATGCTAATGCTGAAATAAATCAAATGGCTAAGAGAAATATATGAATCACGGACAGTTTGCACTCATCTCTTCCTGGGGAGATCACAGAACAGCTGGGCAAGACAAGAAGACGTCGGCACATACGGACCTGGCCTTTGTAGCTGCCCAAGGTCAGTGTCTGCTCCTGATGCAGCTGCTGTTGTCTGATAAGGTGTATGGGGGGGGGGGGGGGAAAGCGGCCTGGCAGAGAGGGGACTCAGGAAAACCCCATTGCGCTCCTCTCCCTGCGCCTATCTGAGGCTGAGGCCCGAAGGCTGGCCTTGTTATTCCATGCAGAAGTGGGGTGTTAGGCAATTTTTAGGGAAGGAAGGAAGGAAACAGAAGATTAGACATATCA
This sequence comes from Mesitornis unicolor, assembly GCF_000695765.1. Taxonomy (NCBI): domain Eukaryota; kingdom Metazoa; phylum Chordata; class Aves; order Mesitornithiformes; family Mesitornithidae; genus Mesitornis; species Mesitornis unicolor. The sequence continues at coordinate 51,150 of NW_010197535.1, read as the reverse complement.
AAAGAAGTGATATGGCAGCGCTGAAGGATGGGCAGGGCTTCTTGCGGGGCAGCAAGGAGCATGTCTAGTAACACAGCTCAGTTGTGTGGCAGGTAGGGCTTAGCTGATCCAGGAGGAAGAATAAATCACATGGATGATTTTACTTGCCCTCCACTCGTTCCATATTTGTCAGCATAGCAAAGATGTGGAAAAGGGTTAGATTATAAAAAAAAAAGGAGGGGTGGGGATTATTAAACCATACACGCTGCTGAGCTCTGTTGAGAATCTGGCTGCTAGTAGTGGTACCAAACCTGCACTGTTTTGAGGATCTGGCCTTTTGATCAAGTGCTGACTGTTCATGCTGAATATTCCCACAGAGTGACAAAGTTCTTTAATGCAGAGGAAAAAAAAGTACCAGCATTTACTGTTAAATTAACAGCTGTTTTAATAGAATGAAACTTGGAATAAATCTACTGATTTCTTCAGTTTTCAGTATGAGTCATGAAAATTGTGCTTAAGTGTGCTCATGCTTTGAAGGGTAGAAATGTACTAAATTCTGATCTTTGCAGGGGAAAGAAAAGAAAGTGGAGTCCAAGTAACAGCAAATACCATGGGTGCAATATTACTCTTGTGCTGTGCTGATAACTCATCTGTCCTAATCTGATTCTGTTTGCGATAAACCACCATGATAAATCTTAGTTCATAGAAGTGCCCATCACTACCTCTGCGAATCTTTCCTAGAGGACTGCTTTGCACTGTGAAAATTAATTACTGCCTGCAACTGCATTGTGCAAATTCCTTTTTTGTTCAGCCCATTTAAGCGTGCATTCTTGTAAAATGTCACAGCACACTGTTCCTTCTCACCAGGAAAAATACAACTGTCGCACTGTCAAATAACGTTTTTCTCCCACTATCAGAAGAAGAAAACAAAATAAAGGATCAGTTTCAGACCAAGAAAAGTACCCCAGGAAGTAGGCTGGAGGCAATTAATTACTTGTCACCCTCTCCCTCAGATCTGCATAGAGTAGAAAAGGTGCCGGCTTGGTTTGTTCTGCTCTTTGTATTGCACTGCTCTGGACAATGTCCATCAGCCTGGCATCTGAATGCCTGCTAGATGTTGGTACATAAGGCCTGCTCAATCAGATTCTCCGCTGAGACAATTCAGCATGACCCATCTGAAGCTGATGTGTTTCTTCTGATCTGTATCATACTAGATCCAGTGCTTTTTACCTTGGTCTCAGGGAGAGGGGTATTAGTGTGCATTTCCCTCTCTGTGTGCAAGCTGATGATGGCTGTTAGCGGATGGATGTGCTTTTTATCCAGTCCATCACACACAGGGGCAGATGGAAAAGCCCAGGAGTATACCCAGACAGAGGCATATAATCCTTCAGCACAGAATTAGCCATGTGTGCACATACATAGGCTTATATGCAAGAATAGATGCAGGGATGGGAAATCCATATCTCATATCTGACCATGTATGGACACAGTCCAAATGTCCTTACAGTCATCTCTAGCAAGATTACTTTCTTGCCCTTCATTTCTCAGCTACATGTGCACAGAGATATAGAAGTGTGTGGCAGGGAGACAGTCTGCTCTGGGGGATGCCCTAGGAGCTGATGAATTGCGTACAGGAGGAGACCCATCAGCTGTCGCCCCATCACTTTAGAAAAGACGGATGCTTGCCAGAGTTTGGTTGCTGGCAGCGTGCTTATATCGCATGGCCTTTGACAGGTCACTGCTCCCCGGAGAGCA
>NW_010197535.1:46598-49385 GCF_000695765.1 Mesitornis unicolor | reverse complement strand
CCATAAGCCAGGAATGCGCAGTCACTGGAGGGCTCATGTGGTTCTCATCAGCATCCCAACCCTCAGCGGGTGGGACTGCTCTCCCACACATAGCTTTCCAGTGCGTCAGCACCCCTGCATGAAGCCATAGGCTGGCTCTGCTCATCTTCCTCGGCTGGCCTGTGTTGGTGGAGTTTACAGCAGGTCAGATGCTATGCCTCCTTGAGTCACATAGTGACAGAGGCACTTGCTTACTTGCCAGATTTTCTTTCCCCCAGAGCGTTTCTTAAGTTTCCACTTTGATTTTCTGGCCAGCTTTTCTTTCTCTGCCCTGTTAGGATGACCCAAGTGTGCTATCTACCTGACTCCTATGCCTGCCTTCTGGCCTGGCAAGAAGCACATCAAACTTTAGCTCTCAGAGCCACAGCCTGTCCAGCTCTGAACACTAAAGTTTGTAGTCCATGCTGCCCACAGTAACTCTGTAGTGCTTTGTCTTGCTGGTCTGTTATTGTAGTAAATGCTGTCTGGACAAAAGATTTTATAAAATACACCTATTTTTTTAATTAAATTGTTCCTTATGTACCTTTTTGCTACACTCTCACCATTTATTTTACTCTCTTAAATTAGATGCAGCTAAGATTTTTGTTATTGAGGATCCCTTTAAAGTGATTGGAGAAAGACAGGTTCATTCAGAGAAAAATGGAGATTTTTAATGAATCACCTGCTGGACCTCTGTGAGGGTAATAGGAGGAGGTTAACATGACTAATATGCTAGCATCATCTGGCATCTGAATTCAGTTTGGGCTGAGCATGGGGAAGTTTGTTCATGATGCTGTTGATCCCTACTAGCAGCTATGAGAGATGCCCTGATATTGTGAGTGCTTGGCCTAGGAAGGATGGTACTAGGGCACTGGTGCACTAAGACACCCCAAACTTTGGATGCTGCCAGCAGCACTTGCAGGTTGTTAGGTGCTCGATAAGAAGGCAGCTTCACATCTGTCCCATGCTGGTAAGGTTCTGCACTGTAGGGATTTATCAGCTGGAAAGCTGGGGTGGCCAAGCAGTCTGTGGCTCCCATTTCCTTTCACAGTTCACATTGAGAAATGAAGACACCTTGCTGCATATCTGTCACTTTAGCTGGGACTCTAAATCAGTTTCTTGTATATCAGTGGGCCACAGCTTGGAGGAAACAGGTGGGCACAGAGGAGTGGTGACTGCTGGACTATGCATGGAGAGGTAAGCAAGCACATCAGTGTATGTCAATTCCAAGGAAGCACATCAGTGTATGTCAATTCCAAGGGAGCACATTTGCAGATAACACTTCCCAAAGGAGAAGGAGAGTTGCATTCAAGTTCCTCATGCTCTCACCTCAATGATATAGTCTTTTCCATCTTTGCTGTGGACAGCTTTGACAGCGCAGATGTCAAGACCTCCAAACATTTCTGCACAGGCATCTGCCCAGAGTCTGTACCTGCAGAAACCACAGAAGAATGGGCTAGGATTAGCTGTCATGGGAGTCCACCAAATACAGTCACATCCTGCTGGCCACAGGAGCAAAAATCAATTCTGGAGCCCTTTTTATCACAAGGCATACTTCATATGCTTTGCTGTGTCATTGCCTCCCTCTCTTGCATAGGAGATGGAGCAAAAAAAAGAATCTTGCCTAAAGTTTCCCTTCATTTCAGATTGTTTCAATCCTGCCCTCAAAGCCACCTTAAAATTTCTTTCCCTTCTTGGTATTTACATCAGATCTCCAGTTGACTGTCATTTAGCCAAGCTATAAATATTTAGCTCATTTAATTTCCCAGTAGTGTTGGCCCCTTAGCGTTTGTATTGGCTTTGCCTGAAAGCGCTCATTATGCAGGCAGCTTTCTCCTGATAAGATGTCCTGCACATTGGGACTGGAATAGGATGCAAAAGTGAGTGCGGAATTTAGCAGGGAGTAGCCATCCCCTCCTTGATGTCTAACCCAGCAGCTCCTACTTTTTACAATTTACTCTTTCAATTTCATCCTTTTACAGTCTCCTGCCTCCCTTCTATCCCCTGGGCGTTGCTCCTAGACAGGCGGTCCCATCCCATGGACCAGGCCCTGCTTTGTCAGAGGGGGAGCTACAGGCTGTACCCCTTTTCTCTAGCCATCCCAGAACGGGACTGTGAGCTGGTATGAACAGTGGCCAGGCCTGGTGGGTGCCCCCTTGTCTATCTTGGTGTCAGAGAAGGAGAGAGAATGACAAGAGGCATATTATGAGGGGACCATGTCCCCCTGCTGTGGAAATGAGGAGGGAATGAGGCGGCCTGGTTTTATTTCCTGTGCAGCTGCGCCGCAGTCCCGACCATTTCAATAAAAACAATAATCTCAGAGCAGCAGATCTGTAAGCAGGGCTATGACAAGATGCGGGAAGGGGAGGGAAGGCCACAGTCTCATGAAAACACTGACATTTTGCAGACCCTACAGGGACTGGGAAAAGAGCTGTTCCGGACAAAAAACAAATTTACGTCTTTGAAGCCAGCCAGAGTCCCCATAGGTTGACAATATAATGATCAACTTGTGCGAACACAATGTTTGCGGGAAGAAGCCGGAATATGGTTCATGTGACTACTAGTGCTCTCTTATCCCTGACGAGGAGACCAAGCACGTTCACCCCAGCCAACCTGAGGAGGAGAGCGCCTGAGCAGGAGTCAGTAGCATAAAGAGGAGGAGAATGTTGGACCCTGTGGGCCAGGCAGGAGGCACTGCCAGCCTGCTTCATGCACTGCTGTGGTCCCACACCCAGGAGCACCATCATGGGCACCAGCTCTTTTCCTGAG